>NC_022014.1:54208008-54250369 GCF_000317375.1 Microtus ochrogaster | reverse complement strand
GTGTAATTATTTCGGGTAGAGCTAGCCATGTGGGCGGCCGGGTGCCGGGACGCAGCCCGCCGCTCCTATTTCTACAGACTGGCAATACTAAGACAAAGACATAGAGCAACAGGAATTCTCTGAGTGGCCAACGGAATAGCATCTTGAGAAACAGTCCTGCATATTGTTCTAGAACTAAGCATCCATTCACCCCAGATCCTGGCATTTCCATGTCTGAATAGTCACCCAGCAGGGATGAGAAACATGTCCACACAAAGACGGGGTATATGCATGTTCAGGGCACTTTTGTACCTGACCACCTCAAACTGTAGACAACTCGCCAGGAGGTGAGAATGAAGTGTGTTAGGCCCATGCAGCATACTCATCCATAAAACTGAACGCACAAAAGCATGGAGCCACACCAACAGCATCATACAAAAGACATTCTTGACTCATTTCCACAAAACTCACAAATGGACACAACGCAGCCTTCGGTGCCCCAGTAGACTGACTGAGAGGGGCACGGGGGACCTTTCAAGATGGTGGAAAGGATTAGATCTTCATTGAGGCCACATGGAGACACTTGTCAAAACTGATCGGACTGTGCATTTAATATGTGCATTTTGTTGTATGTGAACTGTATCTCCTTAAAGCTGGGGCCTCCCACAGTTGGACTAGAATAAAAAGATTTTCAGGGATTCAGAAGGACCAAAGAGTGGGAGAGGAGGAAGGGTCTGACATAAATGTCAGGGCATGCATGGCCCTGTCTTCTGTTTCTGCAACGGTTGGAAGCAGTGTGACTTAGATCGTTGGAAATGTCTACAACTGACTGACAACTCCCCCATGGCTGAACCTCTGTCAGGGGTAGGGAGCCTTCTGCACCCAGGAATTCACTTTCCTGTCTCCTTTCTCCTCTTCTTGTCCCAGACGCTGCTAGTTCTGTTGGTTCTGGTGCTGTACCTGGGCACAGGGATATCAGGTGAGCATTCTGGAACCCAAGAAAGGAGAAACCAATTCCACAGAGGGGTGGTGGTCCTCAGGAGGGGTGCCTGTGCAGTGCCCCACACCCTGCCCGTTCCTACTCTTCCTCCCACTGCAGAGACCAATCACACTTACCTGGACTGTTTGTTAAGAGGTAGTGTCTGTGCCTGTTTCAGGAAGCGGCTGGGAAGTATCAGGACGGATCAGGGACTGCAATCACCCTCAGAATCCTGTGGCATCCCAGGTAACACTAGGAGATGTGCTAAGGGGCCCAGGAATGCTTCTCAGAGAAGGTGTCAATTAGCTAGTTTGGGGAGGATAAATAGGAGCTAGTCCGGTGGAGAAGGTAGGGTAGGATAACCCAGGCAGAATGAACAGCATTTGCAAAGACACAAGGGAATCTTCTCAAACAAGAAAATCCTCCTGAAAAGTCTGAGGACAGAGACTTGGCATCTGCCTTTCAGGGCCTTGAGTATCAGACCTATGAACCCGCTGAAGAGCCGATAAGGACCCTCAGGAAGTGGCTGAAGATAAACTTGCATGGTTTTTTGGAGAAGCTAGAGAAGGAAGTAAGAGAGTTCGAACAGCTGGTGCGTGACCTGGAATTCTGGCTTGACGCGCTTCTGGGAGAGCCACGCCCAGAAGATCTCTGCTCCACCCACAAGGGCCATTTATGAAGGGCAGGTGCTGGGACCTAGGGAGCAGAAGAGGGGGTAATGAGGTCGGGCTCTGACACTTGCTGCTCCAGGATGGCTTGAGGAAATAAAGTGATGGGAAGGGTAAGCACTGATCACGGCTCATGTTCAAGAGCACTGGGGAACAGCGGGATGTGGGGGAGACTCTGGATGGAAGACCATGCCTGTGGCCACCAGACCCGTGCAGCACCCAGTGGTGTCGAGCTCATCTCTTCTTTTCCATTCACTGGAGACACTGGGAAAATTTCCTTAATCTCTCTCTTTTTTAAAAGCATGTATATATGTATGTGTGTGTGTATGTATAGTCACATGCATGTTTGTGTGTGTGTGCATGCGTAGTCACATGTGTTCGTGTATGCACATACTCACATGTGTGTTCATGGGTGAAAACCTATCCATATGTGTATTTGTGTGTGTATGAATGTTCATGTGTGTGTTCACATGCGTGCTCAGGTCTGTATGTATGTGCACGTGCAAGCAATGAGCCTCAACAGACATTGAATCGCTGGTGCTGTTAGCAATCCATTACTACTGCGTATGAACTTCCAGACTAAGGGAATTTACTGTAGTTGCCTGGATGAACTGAGATATTTTCTTCCATATGAAGAAGGCTGAAAATCATGGTGTACCACCTGAAAACAACTGAGGTGCCAAGTAGGCGGGCGTGGCACACGTAACCTGTTATTGCTGCTTTTGACCATGGGCACAGGAACTCTGGAGCAGAAAACAAAGAGAATCTCATGTGAGAAACAAAACTGACAGAACAACAATGACAAAACCATGAGCAGCGGAGACTTTAAAAGGTGTAGAGAGAAAACCCCTCTCTTTCAATTCAGACCATCAAAATGCCTTTGTTTTTACCCAGGATTCTCTCTTTCCCTTACCTCCAGGAAACTGTAGCATTGGTTTGCTTCTAATTGGAATTGTGTCTGCCTTGCTGTCCTGGGCTGTTTTCAGTGCCCTTTCCGTGATTTTTGTTTTCCTATTTTAATACAGCTGTTATATGTGTATCAATTGTTTAAACTACTCAGCTCTTTGGGAAATCATAGGGGCTCCAATTAAACAATCCCCGCAGACAGCTGTCATCCAGGGGATGGCACGGCAGTCGGTTTGCCCAGAGGAATTAATCAATTGCCATTGGGGACGGAAAGTCTTGCACATTACAATCGCAGTGTTTTCACTTTGGGTATCCAGCAGGGACCTGGAGTCAGAGTCTGTGCTTTCTCAGTTGCACTTTTTTAGCAAGCATTCTCTGGGAAGGGATGGGTCCCACTCGCATGTCTAGCTACACATTACCATGCAGGGTTGCAGCTATTCCAAAGCATGTGTGCGTGGCAGGAACTTTAAAAGACTCTCAAGCATGATCTCAGCTACACACACTTTACACTCAAGTCTCCATCTGAGTAGAAAGTCAACCGTATCACAACACAAATGTGCTTATGCTCATATTTATCTGTTGCTGTATATCCAGATATTTTACGTTATGTTATATATCATGTTATATTTTCTATCATTCAACCAGATGATTTCTCAAGCTGAAAAGCTGAAACCTAAAACATTCCTTATCTGAGCCTCTAGTGGCATAGCCACAGGTAGAAGGTTTGTACCTGTCACCATGAAACACACAGAGCCCTAAAAATACTGCTGTGTGACCCTCCGGCTGTATTTGTTTGTTGCACACAAATCATAAATTAATTGTGTGTTTAGCTAGTGCCCCATCCTTATCCATCCCCGTAGGTAATACAAATATTCCATAATCCAAAAGAAATCCAAACCCAAAATATTTATGATTCCCGGTATTTAGAGAAGGGTACTCACTCAACCTGTATGTATTTATAAAATATGTTCTTATAGCCGGGCGGTGGTGGCACACGCCTTTAATCCCAGCACTCAGGAGGCAGAGGCAGGCGGATCTCTGTGAGTTCGAGGCCAGCCTGGTCTACAAGAGCTAGTTCCAGGACAGGCTCCAAAAGCTACGGAGAAACCCTGTCTCGAAAATCAAAAAAAAAAAAAAAAAAAAAAAAAAAAAAAAAAAAATATATATATATATATATGTGTGTGTGTGTGTGTGTTCTTATATATGTGTGTGTAAATGTGCCAACGTGTGTGTGTGTGTGTGTGTGTGTGTGTATGTTGTGTGTACATTTGCGTCTAGGCACTCCAGAGCGTAGCCATGGGAGAGGTCTTCAAGAACTCAAGATGGCTCCCATGGGCCCAGCAGTAGGAGCTCCTGGAATCTCCCCAGCATGCTGTCGCCTCCCCCTCAGCATGTCCTCCCTCTGCTCTCTGTTCCTCTAGTGTCTATCCCAACTCTTCCTGCTTCAAGCTTTCCTCAGCTCAGCACTCTGCTTCAGACTCCAACTTTTGGCTCCTTGCTCCCTTTGCCACAGCCTTCAATGGCTACTGACTACGAGACTATGTCTCCCAGGTGAAATTCCAAGGCGGGTGGCTGACCCATCTTGTTGGCTGTGCCAAGCCAGTCTGCCTCTGGGTTGATACTGTGGTGGCCACCTTTGATTAACTGACAGGAGGGACAGAGAAAACCTATGTACAGCCAACTCCGGGACCCATAAAGGCTCTGATCCATGCATTAGAGCTGTTCAAGAGAAATCAGTGTAACCGTTGTAGACACAGCCCTGTCCTCATTCTCCAAATGGCACAGCATGACAGCTATCTGCCGTGCATCGCGCCCCCGTGTCTGTGCTCTGTGCGCTGGCACCCAGTCCCCGAGCTTCGAGCAAGGAATCTGGAGGTTAAAATACACAGACACACACAGACAGAGAGACAGTGACACGGGTCATCCTTGAATTCCTCAAGAATGCCCCCCTTATTGTGTTCAGGGGCAGATATAGAGAGATAGCCATGCCCCAGCCAAACCCACCAGAAACCACTCTCCTGCCATCAGGAACTCCTGGAGGTCTCGTGCTCAGAGCAGCTGTAGGCACTCAGATCAGGGGATTACAAGAAATTCAGGATCTGGGGTCTCACTGCTCCCAACAGCTATCCACATCCGTTTCCCTTGTACTGGCACATCAAGCCACCTAGAGATGACTACAAACAGGATGGGTAGCTTAGGTTACTCACACTGTACCTACTTTACATGAGGGACCTCAACATCCTTAGGCTTTGGTATCTGGAGGAATTCTAAAATCAGACCCCTGGGGATACTGAGGAACCCCAGTACCTTAGAAAGATCTGACTGATAAAAGAAACAGTCCAGGGCCATTCCCCTTCAGGGACTCTGAACTCTGTCTCGGCAACCTGATTTCCAAGATGGTCAACCAAGCCGAGGGTCACTACCAGGGCTCGGACACATGTAAAACAAATGTTATATGAGGGTCAGGGCCGGCAAGCTTCCAGAGCTGCCACGAGTGTGCTAGATCAGAAAAAGATGAATATGCTTGCTTTTCCACAATGTCTAAATTTATCAACACACACACGCACACACACACACGGTACAGAAGCCTCAACACGGCAGCAGCAGTTAACCATATAATCCCACTTTCCTTGATGGCCCCAGCCAGGGCAAACATGGCTTATCCCCCCCAAACTTAATTCCCAATATTAACTCTCAGATTACACTCTACCTATCACAGCATATACACTGATATACACCTGTGGATGGACATGGCAGAGTAGCTCTAAGGGCTAAGAAGCCAAGGAGTTCCAAAGATGCTCCCAGGCTACAGCTAGGACACTGACAGAAAGGCAAAGGGGTCTGTGGGAGTCTCAGAAGGAGGTCTGCCCTTCTGGAGTCAGGCTGAGAGGGTCGCAGGTTTGAGCAGAACTGCAGAGTGGAGTCCACCTACAGAGGTCCGAGTTAAAATGAACAGATGAATTGGGAGATAGACGGACAGCAGGTTCAGACAGGCGGGAAGGTTTTGGAGGCCAGAGGAACTGCAGAGAGACAAGGGAAGGAGTGGGAAGGGGATTAGAATGGTGTTTGGCCTTTTAGATCAAGGAAAGAGATAAATGGTCACTCACTGGTCGCTTCTCCACAGCTTCTCTGAGCAAGCAGGTTTTAACCCCATATCTGATTCCCGAGTTTTTTTTAATAATAGAATAATTTAGATAATTGTTACAGTTTTTGTTTGTTTTTTCTTTTTCTTTTTTGTTTGCTTGTTTGTGTTGTTTTATTCTGTTGTTTTTGTTTTATTGGGCTGTTTGTTTTGAAAGAAAAAGAAAGAGAGAGAGAGGAAGGAAGGAAGGAAGGAAGGAAGGAAGGAAGGAAGAAAGAAAGAAAGAAAGAAAGAAAGAAAGAAAGAAGAAAGAAAGAAGGCATGGAATTGGATTAGTGGATTAGTGAAGAGATGAGGGAGGGGAAACCATGATCAGAATATACTGTATGAAAAATAAAAATTATTTTCAATTAAAAACAAAAGCACAGAATGAGCCACAACAATAATTGTGGATCCTTTCAATCTTGGCCCTCTGCTCCTGGGTATGAAAAATACAATTACAAACTACAAAGTGACCTCGTGGTCCTTTGAAATAAACCCAGTACTATACAGTGGGAGAAAGACAGCCCTACAGCAACCTGGTTAGTCAGACTAGCTGCGTCCAGGCGCTCTGGGTTCAACTGAGGGACTGTTTCAGTGAAAAGGGTAAAGAGCAATCATGGAAGATTACCAATGGCCAGTGTCAACATCAGACCTACAAACACACACACACACAGTCACAAGTATACCACATATTTATTTATTATTTATTAGGCTGCGTGTGTCAATCACACACGGAGGAACAAGATCACAGACTAATGGGAAATAAAAGGCAAGGTAGTTTCAGAGGGTAGCAAACCTGAAAACTATGGAGCAAGCAGCTGCAGTTTCCAGGGAAGAGCTGAGCGGACGCTGTGCTGTGGGTGCTGACCCAGCGAGACCATGCTAGAGAACAATAGCAGAATGCCCTAAGGAGCTGAGCTGGAGATGGGTGCAGGGAGCTGCTTGCCAGGCCTTGGGACTCGCTTTCTTCTGCTCATAAACTGAGCCATGGCTTGAGTTCCTGACCTCCTAGCACAGTGGAGAAGTGAAGAGACGTGCTTGATCTTGTTGGGTTGAAAGCGGTCAGTGGGTGAAAAGTCAAGACTCCCCAATTACCTACATTTCTTTGTTGCAGGAATCTGGAACATGAGGTCAACATCGCATATAATTAAAGCATTTTAATTAGTTTCAATTGATGGAGTCTCCCCTCTCTTCACTTACAGATACTTTAGGCAGTCTCTCTGTTGTCTGTCTGGCTCTCCAGATAGGTAGCCTAGAGTTTTCTTGTTTGGGATGGGCTACTTTTTTTTTTTCTTTAATTCCTTTGACTTCCATGGTGAAGAAAACGGCAATCCCTTGGGTAAGTTTATTCTTTAGGAATCTGAGTCTGGGGCTAAGAGACGGCTTGGTTGTGAAGAACATTGGCTGCTCTTGCAGAACGGCCCTCAGCACCACATCAGGCAGCTCACAAACACCTGTGACTTCAGTTCCAAAGACTCTGATGCCCTCTTCTGGCCTCCGTGGACACCTGCATGGTGTCCCTACTCATTTATAGACGTGAATAAATCTTTAGGCCAGTGGTTCTCACCTTCCTAATGCTGGGACCCTCTAATATCGTTCCTCATGCTGTGGTGACCCCCCCCAACCAGAAAATTATTTTCATTGCTACTTCATAACTGTAGTTTTATGACCGTTATGAATCATAATGTAAATATCTGTGAATTTATTGGTCTTAGGCAATGCTTATGAAAGGGTCATCTAACCCTCAAAGGGGTCACAACCCACAGATTGAGAACTACTCTGGGTGAAATCTGTTTTGGTACTATCCAGCTGGGCATGGGTGTGTGTACCCCCAAAGACCACGAGACTGGAAGTGACTAGCATTCCGAGGCTATCTCCTGTTCCATGGTGCTATGGTGGGGATTTGGTAAGGTGCTAGTGATATTTCCAGCTCAGGAAGTGGAAACTGAAGCCCCTGGGTGGGCATATCATTGTTAGCATTTCCTACCTGTGAGTGGGAGGCACGTTTCCAGCCCACTTGGCATCAGAGCCCTTAGAGAAGCTGGCATTCTCCAGGTTCTCCCTTCCATTCAGCCTGGCCAAGATAAGCTCCTTTCTCCCTTAAAAATTTGCATTTTAGTGTTGAGTAATCATATGTCAATTAAATTTATAAGTGCATAAATATTCATTGCATGCTACTACATGTAGTGCACACATACAGCCAAGTGGAAATCATGTTCCCTGCCCACTAATAGCTTGCCTTGCTCTGGAGAAGCCAAGAAACAGAGGTAGGGAAAACGAAATATCTACATTGATTTACAAGCCATTGGATAGAGTGCCAAAGTCGCCTAATTAATTACCAATGAGCTATATAAATATTTATTGGCTCGACTCAGAGTTCAGAGAAAGGATAGGGCACTGGGATTGACTCAAACATGCCATATCTGTGAGCGCAACTTCAGGAACAGGAATGCAATCTTACAGTCTTACAGTCCATGGGGAAAGGTGGGGAAAGTAGAATTGAATGCAGGGTAGGGTAGAAAGCATCCATACCTTAAGGAAGGATGCTGAGGCCCAGTAGTGACCTGAGAACCACGGCCCAGCTCTCGGGTAAGATTTGGAACCAGACTCCCCAAGAATCTCAGAGGAAATCACCCTCGAAAGAAAATTCTGGGAAGGAAGGGTTTGGGATTCACTGTGTCTATTCCAAGACCAGGAATGTCCATTTCCAGTTTGCATGTCACGTTTTTGATGATGCCAAATAAAAATGTGGGTTTAATTTGTTCCCTTAATCCACAAATTTGTTCAACAAAATTGTGAAATGCTTTAAATCCAATTTGGTTCCAATCCGGCTGTCAGGAGGACAATTGAGGGTGATGAAGGCACCAGGATCCCTGCTGTTGTGACATTTCTGTGAGCAAACACTTCCCCGCCTGCAGGCAGGGAAAGGCGGAAGGCAGGCACTCCCTTCAGACGCCAGCCTTCTGAGCAGAGCAACTGCATCCTTCCCACAAGGGCTTGGGAGTCACCTGAGCTTTCTAGCTGGCTCACTCCAGACTCCAGACTTCTTCCTTTAAGTAACTATTGACCTACTGAGAGGACATGATGTCTGCACCACCCAGTGTTGACTGAGGTTTCTGTCCTGCCTGGTTCCCGCAGTCGTTAAGTCCCAAAGAAATCACACAGAGGTCTACATTATTTATAAACTGATTGGCCCATTAGCTCAGGCTTCTCATTGACTCTTATAACGTTTATTAGCTCATTATTCTAGTATATGTTAGCCACGTTGCTTGGTACTTTTTTGGCGAGGCAGTCACATCTTGCTTCTTCTGTGGCTGGGTCAGGACTGCCAAGGAATGGGATTCCTCCTTCCCAGAATTCTCCTGTTCTCCTTGACCCACTTCTACTTCCTGTCTGGTTGTCCCGCCTCTACTTTCTGCCTGGCCACTGGCCAATCAGCATTCATTTAAAATATAATATAGACATTTGTCCCATACCACTTCCCCTCTCCTTATTTTTTTCAATCCAAAGCTCAACACTCTACACTTTGCAGGGCTGGTGCTAGGTGCCATCAAAAGAGTCAAACCAGCAAAGGACTGGGGACTGTTTGTCTGGGGGCCAGCCCCGTTCCCAGACACGTTGTCCCTGACACCTGAGACTTTCTTGCTCAATAGCCAGAATGCTTCAAGCACCCGGGTCTCTTCAGAAGAAGGGAAGTGCCTCTTCTCCAGTGTCTGTGGCCTGTGGACCTCGTGCACGGTGACAAATTAGCCAGACCTGTATCGTATGCTGTTCTTAGGCCGGGGATGGAGACAGGTCTGTCCAAGGGCAGACTGAGTGGGGAAAATCAGGGTACTGTTGCCACAAGGTGAAGAAATGAGAGTTAAGCAGCCATTTGCTACAGAATGAAGTTTTGTGCACTGTTCCTTAGTGACACTGAGGCCATCATCAGGGTATGCTTCGGTACTCACACTTGTGGTGACATTGTCACAGAAAACACAGACGCACAGGGATGTGCTATGTGTGAACTTGAAATGGCACCTAGCGGCTGCCGTATGCTCTGTATCTATGCCACCATTCGTTAGTATCATCGTGGAGTAATCCTCCTGCTTACACCAGAACCTCATGCGCGCTGTGTCTCTTGATGGCACCAAGTGGCCATGCCAAGTGATTGACCCGGAGCAGTGAGAAGTCTAAGTTGTTCATAGTCAGATGCAGAGCTGCCCTGGTACGTGGCCCTCATTTCCATCCCACTCAGACAGGAGAAAAGAGCTTTCTCAGCTACGCTGACCTCGCTTACGTCTGAGATCATCTGGACAAATAATCTTCTTAGACATGCTGCTACACGAGCCACTGCGGTATAATGTGTGTGTCTTGCTTGAGCGCCTAAGCCAAATGTGCACAGAGGAGTTGGCATGAAGAGCTACAAAGGCAAGGCTTTGGGCTCAGACAGGCCTGGTCCTAGCCCTACCTGTCATCCCCACTTCTTTGCTGGGTGACCTCAGATGGGTCACGCCATCTGCTGCGCTCTATTCTGCTTGCCTATAAAACGGGGTTTGTCTACACATCTCCTGGTCCCATTGAGAGGATGAAGTAGTAAAAGCAACTTTTACTTAATGTTTACTATGCTCCTGGCACTCTTCGGAGTGTTTTACAGGCGTTAGCAATCTCATCATCACAGGGCTACAGGACAGTCACAAGCTGCGCCTTCAATGCACATTTAAGGAAACTGGGATACAGACATAAGAGGATTCTGGGGACACACAGTTAGTAAGTGGCAGGCAGGGCCAGAATGCAGACTCAGACAGGCAAAGTCTTGCCTCCTGCTTGGACCCCACCCTGAACTCCATCCGGGGTAAATGAGGTAACATGCATGCAAGAGCTATGTAAGCTGCAACACGCTGTATAAATGTCACTCACTGTTACTAATCTCCTCCCACCTCGGCCATTAAAGCCATGAGAGACCCAATGAATCTATGGTTCAGATTATTTTCCCCTGAGCTTGCACTTCCTTTCAGGCATTAGCTTGAAACTCCAGGCTTATACCTGAAAACTCGAGTGGCCTCAGCCATTTCTTGGGGGCAGCTAGTTGCAGGGTACAGAGGAGCTCACGAAGCAGTAACAGGAAAGAGGACCAGGCAACCGCTAGGAATTCAGTTCAGGCGCTTTCCTGGCACGCATGCGCGCATCATGAGGTAACACCGGCGATGGCCAGGGTGAGTGGGGGCTGCGGTGGGCAGTAGAAATATTCCGGAGACTGGAAACAACACGGTCTGCGACCTCTTGAGTTCCCAGGGGTGGGAAAACTGTCTAAAACTGGCTCCCTCCACCGAGCCCGCGTTAGACCCTGGGCAGCTCACAGAATAGCAGGCATCCTAAGAGCCTGCCTGCCTGGGTAGCTAAGAGGCACCTGTGAGCTATGGTCCCCTGATGAGACCTCCTCCCTCCCTCTGGCTCAGGGCTCAGTGCCCATCCCTCACACTGGCTTATTCCTTTCCAGAAAACATCCCTCGTTCTTTTCAGCTCAGCGTCTGCTTTTCATATCCACACAAGCTTTTTAGCAAAATCCCGGGGGGGAGGGGGATAATAAAAGAGAAAGTTTTTGTTTGTTTGTTTTTTAAAAGAAGAACTTATTAGAAACAAGAAACAGAGTAGCAACTTTGAGGACTGGTAGGTGAAGAAGCAGAAAGCCCTAAAGGATACAAGACTTCCATTTGGGAGACAAAGGCGTCCAGAATCACATAGTGATGACTGGGCCCCACGGAAAACAGACTCAGTCACTGGGCTATGCACTTTTGTGTTGCATGTGAGGACGATCCTGGTTCAACCTGGTTCCACGCATTTACTTCCAGTTTTGTTTTTTCAAAACTAAATTTTAAATGGATAAAGTCATAATTGTAAGTACATTTTGTGGCCTCCAACCCATCAACATGCCCTTTTGGACATTTTACATTTTCCCCACAAACCGGTAGACATTTCAAAGAACTCTTCAGTGATATTAATAAAAGCATTAAGAAAAACAAAGAGCCTAGATCTGAGAGCAGATTAAAAATTCTGAATTAAAGCAGAAATATTGCTCATCTGGATTTTTTTCAGAAGTGTGTTGCTTATGAGAGACACAAATAAAAGACCCAAAGAGGTTGAAAATAAAAAGATGGGGGAATATATCCATAAAAACACAAAAAAGTAGATATAATTAAATTTTAGATATTTTTAAAAAAACAGATAGATCTTCACTAACATCAGCTAAATTAAACTTAGCAGTGTTGAAATACATAAAGAATAATAATTTGGGGCTGAAGAGATGGCTCAGTGGTTAAGAGCACCCACTGTTCAGTTCCCGGTACCCACACTAGGTGGCTCACAAGCATCTGTAACTCCAGTTCCAGGGTGTCTGATGCCCTCTTCTGTCCTTGATAGGCACTCGTTCACATTTACAAACCCACACAGATATGCCCACGCTCACATGATTTTAAAAGATACATAAAAATAAATCTTTAAAAAAAAAAAGAACCCATAGTTGTATGGGAGTCAGTTCAACCATAATATATAGGGGTCTTCAATTCAAATAAAGCATGGCATTGTGTTTTAACTAGAATTATAACATGGCCTCAACACCATAGGAGCTGAAAGGAGGAGGCTCACTCCACAACAAACCCACAGAGCTCCCTGGTTACAGGGAGGCCGTGCAACCCAGCTGTGTGAGAAGAACAGGATCACCTGCAGGTTTTCCTGGATCCATCGCACCTCCTAAAGGAATGTTGGTATTGGCTCCTGACCTCATACCACATTCAGACCCTGGTTCTGGTGGCAGCTGGACCCGGATATAAAAGGCACTGTGGTACCGCTCCTGGGATATACCTGAGAACCTGCTCGTGGCCACGACAAAGATTTTCTGAAACACAGAGACCACGAATCATACAGGAAGAGATTTATAGAGTAGACCCTTTCAGAGTTTGAGAACGGTGCATGGAGTGACAGCACGACAGAGTGAAAAGGCAAGCAGAGCCAGAGGGGTGTGCCATGTAGCAAATACGTAAAGAGCTCCGAAAAATCAATTAGAAGGCTGACGTCACTTCAAGCATTTCACATGGATTTTGAATCAGAAATTTCACTCCAAATATATTCTTTCAAAAACGTATGCATAAGGGCCCTCCATATCCCAGAGTCCGTGTTTGTGAGTCAGCCACGTTTGTACTTAACATAGACAAGCTGCGTCTTGTCAATATTCTAATAGAGGTGGTATAAAAACTGTTACCTGGGAGACAGGTGTGGGGTGGGAGACGAACAAGGAACACTAAGGATGTTTGGAAAAAACACATATAAACATAATTTTTAGTGTGTTTCACAGACACTTAGATAAAAGAGTTTATTGAAGTTGCCCTATCTTAGAAGCTACGGTGCTGGATGAGGGATACCTTCCTTTGAGTTGCTGGTCAGGGAGGTCCAGGAAAATCCAAAACAATACAGACTGCTGTCTTTGCTCTTGGTTGCCCACCAGAGCTCAATGGTAAAACCCTATCATTGAAGAAAGCAAGCACTTTGGTCACAGGACAGGGAGACCAAGTTGATGCTGACCAGGAAGTTGCCCCTACTGGCCAGCTCTCATAGTACCAGAGCCACTGTGTGTGGGGTAGGGGGGAGGCAATAACACATCAACAGTCTGACCCAGCTGTCAGCCCTGGGGTCTATGACAATGAGTGGCAAAGCAAGACATGCTCATGTATGCAGTAGTGTCACAAGACATACCTACACAAGAAATCTGGCCAAGAACCCGTGACTGGGGAACTCACAGGCCCCAGGGAGAAACCTGCTACTACTGTTTTGCTAAATGGACATAGTGTCAAACTGCCCCATGAACTGTATTTCTCCACCCATAGACTAGTGAGGCTCTCACACCTCTTCAGAGAAGTATCACCCTTGCAGAGTGGGAACCATCACTGGAGGGAAAGTCCTAAGAGCCAGAGGTTGAGAAGGGCAGAGTCGCAGCAGCTGTGATTGTTGGAGCAAGACCAAGACGGTCAGCATTCTAGCGTGGTGGAAGGAGGGACTCATGAGCCCCAGCCCCAGGTGAGGAGCTGCTGAAAGTTGATGGCTCCTGGGAGAGGGAGAATAGTTTTAGTAAAAGGTGTAGCCCAAGTAGACAGAGCAAGCTCCGGTGAATGGTCCACACCCATGAGTATGTGGGCAGGACAAATTGGACTCAATAGGTCACTTTAAAACAAGAATTTAAGGTCACAGAGTTGAAGGCGAATCTCTGTGAGTTCAAGGCCAGCCTGGTCTACAAAGCAAGATCCGGGACAGTCAGGACTGTTACACAGAGAAACCCTGTCTTGAAAAAAAAGCAAAACAAAACAAAATGTCACAAAGTTGAGGGAGGCAGGGGAGCTGGAAGGTGGATCTGAGAAGAGTTAGGGCAAGAATGGGGAGTTAATGCAATCAAAATACATTGTACAAAATTCTCTGAAAATTAATACACATGCTTAAAAACTACTACCTAACATTTACATTGTTAGATAGCATGCATAAATAATTTAGAGACTTAAAGTACAAAGAAAGTTGAGTAGGATATATGCAGATCCCACATGTCTGTGCACTTGTATGTGGTTGTGCGTTTGTATGTGCCTCTCTGTGTGTGCATACGTACATGTACCATATATACGGCCTAAATCCTTGTGTTCTACTGTCCACAGGAATCCTAAAGCTAACTCCTCTTGGCTACTGAGGGACAACTATATATATGAACCAAAATCAATGAACAAAGTCACCAAAGCAGCGTTCCTCTTAGCACTGAAGCATTAGAGGTCATTCGAAACTTCTCAGAGCATATTGATACTATTACATTCACTCATACAGTGGTATGTTGGTGTACTGCGCAGGTGCCTAACCTGGGCGATACACAAGTGTGCCCAGAACTAATTCACCAATCTCTTCCTGTAAGGGTCATGCATATAACTAGATCATATCGCAATTCATTTAATAAGCCCAATGAAACAGCATGCATACATACATCTGGATGCTCGCGGTAGATATCACCAAAGTTTGAGTTGAGACTGCAGTGAGTTCTCAGTGTAACTGTTGCATCCCTGCCTCATCAGGTTCAGAGCTGCTCTTACCTTTTCCAACGATTTCTTCCAATAAGCCAGCCTTGGGTCCTTTGGGCCAAGTTTGTTGGGCTCTCTCTCTCTCTCTCTCTCTCTCTCTCTCTCTCTCTCTCTCTCTCTCTCTCTCTCCCTCCCTCCCTCCCTCCCTCCCTCTCTCTCTCTCTCTCTCTCTCTCTCTCTCTCTCTCTCCACTCCCTCCTTCCTGAGATAGGAGAGTAGTGGGGAGGAAGAAGTATGTTTAAGGGAGACTCTAGCAGGAAGAAGCAAGGGTGCATGCATAGCACAGACTATGCCTATGTGGTACTCCATCAGGGGAAAGTCGTCCACAGAGAAATGGGTCACCTGAAGCTGAATGTGCCAGGACAGGAAGCAGGAACTTTGGTCTCCTACCACATAGTGACTGTAGGCCAGTCCCTTCCCCTCCCTGCACAGCTGTCTACTGATCTATAAAGGCCTTTTGCAGTGGTAGTGGCTGTGACCACATGTGACTCTGGGCCTGCGGAGTACTGTTTGAAATGTTCTGAGGAGCCATTTGCAGTCGAGTTAAACGTTTTACTCTTGCACTTGGTAAGGCGAGGGTACAAGTTGCAGGAATGGACCCACGGGTATCAGGATACATCAGGGTGGGGCTCTCAGAGGAGGAAGAGAGGATCTTTTATTTCCTCTGAGAGAGGAAAGAAATCCAGAGAGACCAGATGGCAGAAGGCTCTGCGGTCTGGAATGCAGCTGTTAAATATGACCTCACCAATCATCAATAATGTCCCTGAAGTCGTGACATATTGGGGACAGACTTTCTTGGGGGAACTGGCGAAGGTGCCAAGCTTCCTTCAGAGACACAAGTGAAGCAGGTCAGCTCATGAGACTATGAGGATAGAGGGGGGCATAAAAACAGCCGCCCAGGACCTGGTGAGATCAGAACTAGGAATTCCCCACAAAAGACAAGAAACTGGGACCTGGGTTTTACTGAACCAAATTCCAGGGCACAGGCAGGCTCACATTGACAGACACATCCCATATTCTACACTGGTGATGGCAACTTACGGCCTCAACCTGCAAGAAGCAATAAGTTACAACCAGGCCCCACATCTCATTTCCCTCCCCTCTCTTGGTAACTTGAAGAGTATTTGATGTGGGATTCCCCTCTGTATGCTATGGATATGTTTTATTACCATTGGTGAATAAAGAATCTGCTTTGGCCTACGGAAGGGCAGAATATAGCTAGGCCGGGAAACTAAACCGAATGCAAGGAGAAAGAAGGCGGAGTCAGGCAAACACCGTTTAGCCACCCAAGAAGCAAGATGTGAGGTAACAAACCACGAGCCTCATGGTATAATATAAAATAATAGAAATGGTTTAATTAAAGATGTAAGAGCTAGCTAGGAATATACCTAACTCATTGGCCAAGCAGTGTTGCAATTAATATAACTTTTGTGTGATTATTCTAGACTGGGTGTCCAGGAAACGGAAGTGCAATCTCCATTTACAAGTGTTATTATCATTATTATTACTACTATTGCTATTAGTACGAATCACTATGGGTGTTTGTGTGTGCATCCATGTCAGGGCAACTTTGTGGAGCTGTCCCCCCTTTCACCTTTACATGGGCTCGGGAGATTCAACTCAGGTCACCAGGCTAACTCTGCAAGCGCCTTCACCTGAGCAACCTCAGCCTCCTCTCTGTTCTCAGGGAGATCACCTCACTGGTCCTTACACTGTGGCAGTCCCCTTCCCATCCTGATGGTGCCCACCCCATCCCCACTGGTCCCCACTGGTGCCCACTCCATCTCTCCCCCTCCCCCTTCCTGTTCACGGGTTGGCTGTGGGTGCTCTGTAAACACACGGGAGTGTGTGGCGCAATCCTTCTGCCCCTCACATGACCTTGGCATCTCAGGAGCTGTTTCCTCTCCTTTGACTGAAAACAAAGTTGAATTCATAATTTTATGATTTTTTCAGAGCTGCCTAACTTTGAGGGGGAAAGAGAGCTTTGGGTAACCCCTGTGCAGTAGCCATGCGTTAGCAAGGTGGCGGCTCTCTGATTGATGTCTCTTCCGAGGCTGCAGGTATGCTGCTCCTGAGCATGTGTCTGAGGATTGCTCTGAGAAGCAAATCCTCCTAGGACCTGTCTTTCCTGCCACCAACAGGATTCCGTCAGCCCTGTGCTAAATGCTAATTTTCTTACTAGAAACCCATCTCCCCTAAAAATAATAATGAGATAAAAAAATGACCTGTTAAGCCCATCCCCACCTCCTCTTTTTTTTTTTAATTCCTCCCAAGAAACATATTAACGTAAACAAAACGTGAGATGTGAAATGAAAACAGGGTGAAGGCACCTGCAGGGTTCTACCAGCTCACATTACAAAGCCCCATCTGAAGTGGCCAGCAACTGTTTCCATGACAAGCATGACAAACAGCCCGTTCTCTTGAAAGTCGGGCAAAAGCCAAATTAGTCAGATTACATCAGGATATATTTCCCTGGAGCAGAAGGTCTCTTTGGAAACACCTGCCTGACATATTTCAGACACGTGCAGAGGCACACAGGCCCCCAGTGGGTCCCAGAGCTCGCCAACGTCTCCACAAAAGTGGGTGTTTGGGTTTCACCGAGTAAGACTGAGTGAGATGGCCGTGTGGAATGTGAGTTGCTATCTGGCGCCTCTCACACGACAGAGTTTCGCCAGCTCTTGTCCTGGTGCCAGGAGGGTCCAAGATCTCAGGCAGTCTGCAGCTGGTTCTCCCTCTCAGGGCAGTGGACAGATGCTGGGGTTTGGGGCCTGGATGGAGATGCTAGCATCATATAGGGCAGACACAACAGGGAACCACACTCCCAAATGGAACTGATAATGTGGAAGGGAACGGGATGTCAAAGCCAGAGACACGTGTTTCTCTTTTCTCATCGTGTAATTAGTATTCCGCCTTTGATAGACACCCTCAGTTTATTTTATTAGCATTTGGTAACCATGGGTAATTAACGTTTTCCAACGATCTGTGTTGTTGAGAAAGTGCCTGGCCTCATGGGTTAAATAAATCATGGCAAATCTATAATCCAGAATACTATGCGACTAATCCCACGAATGAGCGAGGACCCCCACTATGTGACCATTCATATGAACCCCAGGGGCTCAGGTAACAAGACTTTGAAGTTACATGTGTTGACAAAAAGTTAAGTTGCAAAACCACACAGGTGTGAGAGTTCTGTATAAAAAGGGAGAAGTGGCAGAGACGTATTCACAAACAGACACACAGACATATCAGAAAACACAGAGGAAGACTGGGAAACAGGACAGAAGCCATCGCCAGGGATAGAACAGTGGGGAGACAAGAAGGTAATATTTCCTGGTTCCGATGCTTGAAATAGTTACAGTAAGGAGAGTCACATGCAATTCGGGTGAAACGAGATGCCTACCCGTAATAATACAACATGAAAAAGCATCCAGTGAGAGACAGAGCATCCGCCTTGGTCCAAGTCGTCAGATTTTTGTCTTATTCCTTGGTTCCTCCATCTCCTGACCCTCAGTGCACAGTGGAAAAATGGCAGATCCTAGAGCACATTCATCAGTGGTGATACCGTGACTCATAACCAATCAAGGAGCACAGTTCCAGATCAGCCAGCCTGTGTTCACATCTTGACTCCGCCATCATGACTGACGGGTCTGACAACACCCATTTGACCCCTGTGTGATCAGTAGGAGTCCCCTGAGAGAGTGGTCATGGGGGTGACTCAATCGAGTAAAATCACTTAGCGCAGGGCCTGGCACATGGTGGACACCCCAAAAATGTGATTGACACCAGATACTTCCCAAGGGGTATGCATTTTACATGTGTGTTTCTAAACAAGCACAGGGCCCAGGGCCTTGTTCAACTGGTTTTGCAGGCTAGCTTGTCGCCAGACACCATGGATATGGGTTTTGTCCAGTGGTACAGGGAAGCCACACTGACAGAGGTCCACGTATATTTGGAGTAGGACTGACTTCAGTCAGGGAACTCTCTGTAGAAGCCAAGAACAGACAGCAAAGCTCGGTAGAGGTTTGCAGGAGGAGGGTGGTGAGAGCAAGGGGCTAGGGTTCCCTGCCAGCTGCAGCACTTTGCTGCAAGCATGCCAGTGGGGTTCAAAGAGCAGGCTTTAAACAGAGTCTGCTTAAAACAAGGGGGTGATTGACCTGGACGGAGAAGGGGAAGATGGGGGTCGGTGGTAGTCAAGTGTAACCCACCTGGTACAGCCTGCCTCCCCACCCCAGTGGCCGCAGTCGTGACTGCACACCCCACGCCGAATTCCTGGACCCCTTTGTCTCCCTCATCACAGCTGAGATCTTCGGCACAAGCCCCCTCCTCCCCGCGGCTTTTTATGATGGTGATGATGTAAGGGGGTAGGAAAAACACAGCTGGTTCCGCCTGCGTTTACAGAGGCTGGGGCAGACTGTGCGCTGTCCCCAGCCACCAGTCCTGCACAGCTGCTTAGCCCGCCTCTGGGGGCCAAGCGTCCCCACCGCTTCTCAGGGAAGGAAACACATGGTGCAGAAATGAGACATTTATTTAATAAAAAAAAAAAAAAAGAAATAGACCTTCAAGACACTCTGCGTTGTTGGGGCCCTGCTCCGCTGTCTGCGTCGGCTCCCACACTCTCTACCTTAACTGTTTCCCCTCAGTCCTCCACCCCAAGCTCTCCATGGGCAAATCAACCAAGCACACAATGAAAATGCTCAGAAAGAAGTAACAGGTATAGAACACATGGGGGTCTGCCACTGCCTCAGTGCTACAGTAATGGCCGATTGTGGTGTCAGGACTCTCAAGCCAAGTGTGCCCAGTGCACGGGGCCAGGGAACCTGTGACTTTACATTCCATACCGATCTGTTGCACACACACCGTTTCCTCCTCCCTGGTGCCATTCCTAGCCTGGTTCTCTTTATCTCCCACCAGGATTCTCAAACTCCCTTCTGAGGTTTCTTCTTGTCCTGAGTCTTGGCCCCTCCCACCAAGCCTCACCCAGTAGCCAGAGGGACTTTCATAAGCGAAGTCAAATCCTCCCTTCCTCTGCTTGGAGTGAACAGACTGTGAACAGACTTCTGCAGACTCTAGCCACGTTTTCTTTTCTTTTTAAAATTATTTTGTGCTTTGAAGCATAAAGATTGTGTATATCAACAGAGTACTGTGTCACACTTCAGTATGTGTGTGCAGTGTGTGATATTTAAATTGGGTTAAATGGATCTGTCTCCTCACATTTTTCTTGCAGTAGTGAACAAAGCTTGAGCCTTGCACACGCAAGTCCACCATGGAGCCATAGCCACAGCCCTAAACATTTGTCTTTTCGAATTTATTATTGTGTGTTTATACGTGCATGAGCGGGAGTACACACACACACACACACACACACACGCACGCACGCACGCACACACACACACACACACACACACACACACACGGAGGTCTAAAGATAATTTCCATTTCTTTCCTACCATGGCATCTGGGAACTGAACTCAGGTTGTCAGGCTTGCACGGCAAGCACTGTTAGGCACTGATCTATTTTGCCAGTCCACGTGCTCACAGTCAGCATACCAGGGCTGATCTCTCCTGCTACCCATAATTGGGGACTCCCTGATGATGACCACCCCTGCCCTTCCCGTCAGTCCCCAGCCTCTGGTAACCATGGTTCCACTTTCAGGGACTCGCTGATGACCACCCCTGCCCTTCCCGTCAGTCCCCAGCCTCTGGTAACCATGGTTCCACTTTCAGCCGCAGGAGGGCCAGCATTTCCGTCTGCACATAGGAGTGACTGTCTCGCTGTGCCTGGCTGACTTCGCTCAGCATTCACGTCTTCTCTTTCCATCTGTGTCGCCACAAATGACAGGACCTCGCTGTTTTTATGGCCGGATAGTATTCCACTGTGTGTGCTGACTGTGGTTCCCTCGTCCACCGTCCTACTCAGCACTGAGAGGAATGCCGGGATGACATTTTCTCAAGAGAGTCAGTCGTTCAATATGTAGCCACGGAGGTCTGTTCCGGTTTCAGCGGTCCACATTACAGTACATCCATGAGCATACGTGTGCGTACACTTGACAGTTGCTTTTGTTGATGGCTACATTGGGCTCTCCATGGCTCACTGCACCACGGCTCAGGCCTGCAGGAAGCTCCTCTGATGATGTGTTTTCTCGCCTTCCTGTGCTTAGGGTCACCAGAGGGCACCTCAGTACTGTGCTCAGGTGACATATTACTGTGTGTATTATTTATTTCTCTGGGAATATGCACATGTGTGCACGTGCCACAGAACACAACCAGAGAAAGAGTTACAGGAGTTGGTCCTCTCCTTCTGCTATGTGGACCTTAAGGAATAGAACTCAAGCCATTGGGCTTGGGAGCAAGTGCCTTTACCCACTGAACCATCTCATTGGCCTTTTGGGCACTGTTTTAAACAATGTGAACAGCAAGCCTTGAAAAAGACACACAACTACAGTGTGGGAGTGGAAACAGGAAATCCAATCATCCCCCACCTCTACCTCCACCCTTGTGTGGCCTTCACCATGACCATGTGCCCTGGAAGTGCTGGCAACACACATTCTCATGGTTCCCTGGGCGTCCCGGAACTACCAGACACAGGCTGTGCTGGTTTCAACAGAAGATGAGCTCACAAAGAGTGAATACCAAGGAGCCTCTGTGACGTTGTGCCTCAGGATCCGCAGAGGACTGACTTCAGACCCCCACTGCCCAAGTACAGATGCTCGTGACACTGTCGGTCACCTCCACATCTGTCTCATAGCTCACACAATGCAGTGCAATGGGAAGGATGTGCTGCTCTCTGCTCACTGTAAAGACAATGTTATAAAATACAGATCTTATGTACTGGCATACTGGCAAGGAAGAGAATTCTGTCCTACCTCAGTTGTGGTCCTTATAGGCTCAACTCTACCTTCAACCCATATTTCATCAAACCTGCAGATAGGGAAACCCACGAACTCCAAGAACTGCCTGTGTTTCGTTATTGTTGTTGTTTCTTAGAACACGGTCTCATTCTGCAGCCCTCCAGGCTAGCCTAGAACTCCCTAGGTAGCCAAGTCGGCCTTGAATTTATGGAAATCCTTCTGCCTGAGCACTCCTAGTGCTACGAGTCTAGACATGAGCCCCCACACCTAGCTCTACCTCATGGATGACCATGGCTGATCCTGACCTCCCCTTGCTTCTACCTGGGAGCAGAATGAATACAAAGATGGGCACATGGGCAGTCCTGACTCTCCAGACCATTGGCTACAGGACTGGCAGTCAACCGGAGACATCTTGGAAAGAAATCAAGTCCTGGCCTCTGACCATGTTTCTGGCCCATTGGTCAACTGTGGCAGGAAAGACTAGAACAGCGGGAGATCAAACAGTCAGATCTTGGCTTTGAGCTTCTGCCCTCAACTCCTGGACCTGCTCTACTCTGAGCACACCTACATGGGCTGCATTGCAAATGGTGGCCTTTCCTATCCAAGGGACCCAGATGCTACAGTTTGGATATGGCTTATCCCTGCTAAGACTCACTTCATTGTGAGCTAGGGCCTCTGAGAAGCGATTGGGTCCTTAGGACGGACTGACTACTGTACAGTAGGTCCCCCTTGCAATCCACCCGCCCCCCACATGCTCACTCTGTCCCTCTCTGCTTTGAGCTGAAGCATCACAAAGCCCTCTTGGTGTGTGACCCTCTGACCTTGGACTTGCTAGCATCCCAAACTATCCACCAAGATAAAGCTCTGTTCTTTGTAATCTTCCAAGTTCCGGGTATTCTCTCTCAGCAACAGAAATAGACAGAGACACCAGACTAACGAAGTAGCAGAGGCCTCCCATGACCTGAGTTCTAGGCACCCTCCCTTTGACCACATTCTTACTTCAAGTTGGCTGCTCCTCGTCACCACCCGTGTTCAAGCTGTACCCTACGCCTGAAACTGGAGGTCCTGGATCCCAGTAACTCCCTCAACTGGGACAAACAGGACAGTGAGTCCCCAAGCCTTGCAACAAGAGGCCAGTGAGTGCTGGGCCACAGGTGTGACGCTGATGGGCACAGCGACGCTCTCAGGGCGCCGACACCACGCTCACTGTGTTTGTAGTTCTCATTTTAACCATAGCCGAGTGTCTCCACAGGACTCCGGACCAGCTAGTGTGGAACAACACGCTTGACAGATGTTTCCCCACTACCACCAAATTGGGTAACAACGTGACTGTAAGTGTCGTTACCCAATGCCAAAATGACAGACCAATAAATGCAATTCCTTCGGCCAATGCAGCAGGGAAAGAAAATAAACAAAGCCAGTTGTCAGCAAGAGGTGACCCAGTTGAGAATTCACTTGGCCCGGTTATTCCACTGCACCGGGCAATGGCAGATTCAGTTGTGTGACCTCGGGGTCCTCAGTAGGCCCAAGCAAAATGACTTGAATTAATAAGTTGCTTCATCGGCACGGTCTTCTGTGGCCTTATCGCTCCACTCTGAATGACAAGCCAGATGAGTGACAGGAGCTGTTCTGTCTCATTATATAATGACTGCCCTCATAAACGCTTGCTGGGAATCTGTTTCCAAAGCCTCGAGCTGCATTATGTAAGAGCCCTGGTCCCTGCCTTTTGGAGCAGACTAAGGCAAAAACAGCCTTTAAGATATTGCACAAGTTTCAAAGCAGTGACTCTACAAATAAACAGTGATTTTCTTTTAAAGAAAAGGGGGGAAAGGAGTCTATAAACCCAATAAAGATGTGAGAGGGAGGGGCCGAGCAAGATGAAAAGGAGAGCATTAGGGCTGTGGTCAGCCACCTTCTGACGCCTTCAGAACACGCAAGTCTGGAATGATTGTTCACACAGAAGGGGCAGAGTCTCAAAAATAACAGCCCATCGCTCACCCATCCCACCCCCGGCCCCACCCACTGCCACCGCTGAACTGTTTGGGTTCACGGTAAAAAGTACAAAAGAGCCAGCGGAGGAAGGGCTCGGCAGGAAGGAAGAATTGCCAGTTCTTTCCCTGGCCAAGATGCCTCACCCAGTTGGCCCCGGGGAAGAGCTGGGACCATAGGATAGTAAGCCATACCTGTGCCCATGGTGCACTCAGTTCCCATCAGGTGACCTCTTAGAACAGCCAGTCACAGCTGGCATTGATGGAGCACTTTACTGTGGACGCAATCGGTATAGCCGGTCTTCCATACCTGCCTTCTGCCTCTATGGGTCTGACCAAGTGTGACACAAAATCTTCAGGAAAGACCTTTCCCCTTTTCCGCTCTCCCGAAGCAGTGAGGTCTAGTAACTATTTATGTAGCATGCACATTGTATGAAGTCCATCATGGTTTGCAGTACATAGAGGCATGCAGATTATATGCAGGTCCACCATTTTATTGGAAAAATGTGTATCTGCAGGGCTGGGTAAGCTCAGGGTCCTGGAACCAACTCTCTGTGATGCTGAGCTGCAGCTCCATATGTAATCTCTGGATCCTCAAAAGCACGTTTAAAGCTCCATTCCGAGCTCAATCGAGATCACAGATACGCAGGCATAAAGCGCTTAGCTCTCTGGTCTGAAGGTAATAGAGACGGGACTTGAAGCAGAGACCTGATTCCAGAGGCCAGGTGAGGGTCTTCGTTCTGAGTTCCCATTCTCAACTCTAGTCTCACTAACCATTGATCCACGCTCTGCCTGTCACGAGCTGACTGGCAATCTTCTGGAAACTTCAACTAAGATTAAACTGTGGCTGAGCGGCCAGCAGGGGTTTCAGCTAGAGGAGACGACATTCTTGCAAACAGCGAACCAGATTTTGAGGTTTTCAGAAGTTAAGCACAAAGATTAGGAAGGGTTTAGGAATGATAAGGTTCCAAATTCTGGACTGACAAGATGGCCCAGTGGGCAAAGGTGCTTGCCTCTGAGGCTGATGGCCTGAATTCAAGCCTCAGAGCCCATATGATGAAAATACAGAACCAATTCGCCCTGAAAGTTGTCCCCTGACCTTCACAAGGACATCACGGCACAAACCCAGATGCCTACACAGACAAATAAATATGTAAGCAAATTTAAAATTTGGAGGAAAAAAGAAATTTTTCTTTTTTTTCTTTTTTAAATCAAGATTGAACTCGTGTTGGAAGAGGTGAGTCCAGTCTCAAAATGGAGGGCCACGACCCAAAGCAACCAGAACAGTTAAGGCAGCCGTTTATTGGTGGTCTGAGCTTTGAAACCACAGATGATAGCTTAAGAGAACATTTGGAGACATGGACCTCACTTTCAGACTGTGTGGTAGTGAGAGATCCCCAAACAAAACGTTCCGGGGGTTTGGGTTTTGTGACCTACTCTTGTGCTAAAGAGGAGCATAGTGCAATCTGAACTCAGACACACAAGGTTGCCGGGTGTGTAGAGAGAATTCTAGAGAGCCTGGTGCCGTTTAACAGTGAAGAAAGTGTTTGTTGGTGGAATAAAAGAAGATACAGAAAAATAAAATCTGAGAGACTACTTTGAAAACTATGGTAAGACTAAAACCATAGAAGTTATGGAAGAAGCCGGGCAGTGGTGGCGCACGCCTTTAATCCCAGCACTCGGGAGGCAGAGGCAGGCGGATCTCTGTGTGTTCGAGACCAGCCTGGTCTACAGAGCTAGTTCCAGGACAGGCTCCAAAGCCACAGAGAAACCCTGTCTCGAAAATAAAAAAAAAAAAAAAAGTTATGGAAGACAGGCAGAGTGGATTTGCTTTTGTAACTTTTGACAATAACGGCACAGTTGACAAAACTGTTATTCAGAAATATCACACTATTAGTGGGCATAACTATGAAACGAAAAGGCCCTTTCTAAACAAGAGATGGGGCCTGCTGGAGGTTGTGGGGGTGGCTCTGGCAATGTGCAGGAAGCTTTGGAGGTGGTGGAGGTAATTTTGGTCGTGGTAGAAACTTTGATGGAAGAGGAAGCTGTGGTGGTGGTGGAGGTGGTGGCGGCAGAGTGGTTATGGAGGTGGTGATGGTGGATATAATAGATTTGGAAGTGGTGGAGCCAACTCTGCTGGTGGTCCTGGTTACAGTAGTAGAGGAGGCTACGGTGGTGGTGAACCAGGATATGGAAATCAATAAAGGAAGAAACTTTGGTGGAGGTAACCATGGTGGTGGTGAGAACTACAATGACTTTGGAATTATAGTGGACAACAGCAGTCAGATTATGGAGCCAGGAAAGGGGGCAGTTTTGGTGGAAGAAGCTTAGGCAGTCACTGCGGTGGTGGCTATGGATCTGGTGCTGGAAGTGGTGGATGTGGTAGCAGATGGTTCTAAAAAAACAGCAGAAGGGAGGAAGAGGAAGTGAGGCAGACGCCATGCCTCTCCTCTCCAGGGCAGATGCGATGAAGCAAGCCTCCGGGTCAGACATGCTGAATCTTTCCCGGTAAGACTGATGCTCCACAGATTACTAAATATGGGTTAGGCAAGATGTGAGAATTAGCCATTAAGAGGCTAGAACTAATGGGCCAAGCAGTGTTTAAATGAAAAAAAAAAAAACCAGCAGGAAAGTTCTACAGTTCTTAGCAAGAGAGAGAAGGAGGAGCTGTGGGGAAAGCTGCAGGTTACTTTGAGACAGTCATTCTAAATGCCTCAGAGGAACTGTAAAAATCTGCTGCAGAAAGAATGGTGATCCACAGTCAGAAAAGCTCCTGCAGCGTAGCCAGGAAACCCTCCTTGCTCAGGTCAGTCACAGTCACAGGTTGTCGACAAGGGCAGCTACTGATTAATGCAATGTAGTGTCAATTAGATGTAATTCCCGGGGTCTTTTATCGCTGTAGTTTTGTCTTTTTCTTTTCATTACATCAGGTATATTGCCCTGCAAATTGTGGCAGTAGTCCCAGGAATAAAAAATTAAGGAATTTTTAACTTTAAAAAAAAAAATCAAAATGCTTCTGCTAATAAATTAAACTGGCTTAAGAGCCCAAGCATCTGTCGTAGAAAACGGATCTTGGAGGGGATGTGCTTCAGTTTTTATCCATCTGAACTTTTAGCGATGGCTCAAGGACTTGGGGATCTTTTGGTATTCCTCTCCCCAGTCCACAGTGTCTGCTCCATCCTGAGAAAGGGCTTTCATAGCTACAGGATGCCTGCAGCCATCGTGATGAGCATACCCCTCAACATGTCCATGCTAAGAGAAACGCACCTCCTGGGACACTCAGAAGCTGGTAGAACGCTTGCTTCCTCAGAAGGTCCCCTCCCACTCTGCTGGTGTCGTCCCAGCCCCCTCAGAGACTGCAGAGGAGCAGCTGGGGTCCTGGACTCTCATCTCACCTCTGTATCTTGCGTAGGTTGCTGGTGGCATCGACAGTGGCCCTGCACAACCCTGAATAGTTTTCTAATCAGCAGCTATTATCATGGAATCGCCCAAAAGGATTGGTTGTGGAGCTGCATGGGACACTCATGGATTCTCTAAAAGTCAGAGAGGCACCAGGAGCCCCAAGCTGTTCACGGGGTGGATGGTGCCTGTGACCGGAAGACACCTTCGGACTGCAGTGCCAGAAAGTCCTGGGAGATGGGGCCTCCGTTTGTTTTCCTGAGTCTCCTGAAGCACTTGTTTTTCTACCTGAGACACAGGCCTCTCCCAGACACACGTGTCCCCTCTGTCCCTCTGACTCCTTGCAGTGGGTAAGAGACCCTCCCCTCTCTGTAGCACAACCTATTCCAGATGGCCAATTATCTCTCTCCCGCTTGGGAGAGGCTCAGACACCAATCAAGTCAATTGACTCAGTAGCTGGCACTGGAAGAAAGGATGTTAGCTTAAGTAACCCAGTTTCCAGTCTGGCTCCGACCATTACAATAACCCCATTTCTTCTTTCTTCACCCTAAGTCTCTTTGCCTCCACCCAGATAGTGTTGGTTCGTAAAATGCAAAGACCAGAAAAATGGCCACCCTCACCAAGCCAGAGGCATTTGTTTTCTGTTGTTGCGATATGACACCAAGAGCCAAAACGACTTAACAAAGAAACAGTTTATTTGGGTTTCTGGCTCCAAGAGGATGGTGTCCATAAGGAGAGGGGAGGCATGGTAGCCAGGGCAGTAACTGGAGGCTGTCTGGTCACATTTTATCCACACACAGGAAGCAGAGACAAACAGGAAGTGGGGCACATATGAAGACCCTGCAAACCCAGCCCCAGTGATACACTTCCTGCAGCAAGGCTGTGCCTCCTAAACATTCCATAACCTCCCCCAGATTTTACCACCAGCTGGGGCTACATGAGCCTTTAGGGGATAGTTCTCATTCAAACCACCATGCCAGGCAATAGGCAAAGAGAATCCTTAATGAGGCATTGGTGGCTCCAGAGTATCTAAAAGACCTCGGCTCCTGGCTGAGACCCATTCTGTGAGCTGCTCTTGATCAAGACTCCCATCTGGAACAAGCCTGATTTAGACTTTACTGAGCTTTCTTCTTGACTAAGACTGCCCTTGCTGTAAATGGTAACAGTAAGAATTTCAGTTAGTTGACTTAGCAAGAATTACCTGCCCTGAGTGTCTGCCTACCTCACGCTTCTGATGTCCAAGCCCTTGGCCTGCCAAGCAAGCAAGAACTGCCCCATCCTCCACACGTCCTCTGAGTAAGTCTCCACCTACTGCTCTCCCCATGGAAACTGGTTGTGAATTCTCACTGTCTTAGTTAAGGGTCCTATTGCTGTCATAAAACACATGACTAAAAACAACTTAAGGTTTATTCCATCTTACACTTCCAGGTCACACTCTGCCACTAAGGGAAGTCAGGAAAGAAATGCAAGGCAGGGACCTGGAGGCAGGAACTGAAGGAGGAGCCATGGAGGAACATGACTTACTGGTTTCTTAGACAACTCAGAATCACCTGCCCTGGGGTGGTACTGTCTCCCCACCTCCAGAGTTGGTTCTCCCACATCAACCCCTCATCAAGAAAATGCACGACAGTCTTGCCTACAGGGGATCTGGTGGAATCATTTTGTCATCTGAGGTTCCTTTTCAAGTTGACAGGAAAAAAACCAACAACCAGGATACAAACTGTCCCCACTGTTTTCAGAATCGAGGCAATGTCTCTGCCTTATTATAAGTCTTAAACCAGGTCTTCTTTCTTCTTGGCAAATGTCACAATGATGCTCTTCATCACTGCAAAGGACAAGTGGCTGATGCAGAGATACCAGACTTCCAACTTCCAACTAAACCATCTGTGGAGGGCATGCCTAGATGCCACCACAGAGCCATCGCCTGGTACTTGGCCATGTCGTAATCACTATCCTGTTCTCACTCTCTCTGTCCTGTTCTCTTCTTTCTAGACAGGTGCTGTTCCCAAGAGCTCTCCCCATGAGTCCCATCTGCCTCACTGTCTCTCCTCTAGGTATCCAGGCTGAGAAGGTGAGTGGAGGAAGACTCTGCCGTAAAAGGTTAAAGCTAAGCACTGCTGGACAATTGGATCACCTGTGACAAGTGGGGTGTATTGGTCACGGCAGGGCAGGAAGACTGCGCTGCTGTGCCCCAGTCCTTTACCAGTCCTGTGGGATAGTGGCTGGATAGGGAACACACTAGTGGGTGCATTGCTGTAGACTTCTGAGAATTTGGGACAGCAGAACAGGATGACTGTCGTGGAGACGATTATGGATGCTTTTGAGAATGGCCATGAAAGGCTGAGAGTGACCATCGCCCATCCTCTGTGGCAAAGCAGAGTCTCATAGAGAAACATCAGTTCAGGGCTGATCCTATAGCTTCCTCTGGTGAGGTAAAACTCATGAACAAGCAGAATTGTTAAGTCAAGGACCTGACTATAGGGACCAGAATCTAGAGTCTTGGATTGAAAACTTCTAGATTCAACAGCTGAAATCCCCCAGAATCCCAAGGCCCATAGAAGTGGCCCACACCTCCATGTTGGAGATATCACACCTGAAGATGTTACACAGGTTCTTCCACACAGGACAGCACATCACCCGGGACCCTGTCCTCATGATCCTCTTAGCCACTGCGTCCTCACCACTCTAAGCCAAAGAGGGCCAGGCCTGCTGAGAGTAGAAAGAGACTGTGCCATGAAGGATGTGAAGGGCTTGGGCAATGTTAGCCAGCAGCAGAAGGAACCATGTGCTGGATACAGTTTATCTATGTGGCAGCATTTTCTTATGATACAGGATTTAACACCCTGGCAAGGACCCCAGGGAACGGGCACTCAGTACACTGTCTGCTGGGTTTGGAGTGGCTGCCATTAAGTGATGAAGGAATAGCACATAGATGGTGGAAGAAGGACCAATGGACTCGGATGTGAGCAAGCTGGAGTAGGCATGCACTCCCACTGTCCACAGAGGGAACCCCATTTAACCATGCAGCAACGTCCCAGAGAGGAACAGAAGCGTCAGTAATGGGCAGGTCAAGACTACTGGAGAGCATGAACGAGTCTTAGGACAGCAACGGGATCATAAAATGATAGAGGTACGGACTGGAGAGACAGTTAAGTGTCGTGAACACTTGCTCTTCCTGAGGACCTGGGTTTGAATCCCAGTGTCCCCATCAGGCAGCTCCCAACCACCTGTAACTCCAGCTCCAGGGGATCCAACACGTATGGCACCAAGTCTGGCCAACAGAGATCTTAAAATGAAAAACTGCTGAAGAGAGTGATGCTGCTCATGGCAAAATAAAGATGCCCCAAAGACACGTGATTCCTCAAAGTACACAGCTGAGAGAACATGAGGGAGGCCACCTCGCGAGGACTCTGGATGTCTTTGCTAGGCACAGAGACCTGAAATCTGTCACCGGAGGGCGAGTGTGGGCTCCTCTGATGGTCAGCTCTGCCTGTCCGCTTGATGGAATTTAGAATCACCTAATTGATAAAGCTTCTGGGGTCCCTGGAGTGGTGTTTCCAAAGAGGCTTACATGAGGAGAGAGACCCACCTAGAATGTGAGTGGCACCATTCCCTGAGCTGGGGTCCTGGACTGAAGAAAAATGAGCAGCAGCCTTCGTATTTCTCCTGACTGGTGATGCGGGGTGACTGGAATGCCTCACAGTGCTGCCAACATGCCTTCCCCTCCAGGGCAGACTGTACCCTCAGACTTCACGTCAGACCAACCCCCACTCCCTGAAGTTGCTTCGGTGCAGTGTTTTGTCACAGGACTGAGAAAAATAACTCACGCAGTCCCCATAAGGAAGATGTTCTCAGGAATACCCAGGGAGCAGACACGGTATTGACCCTCTCAGCTGTCTGCCAAAGGGACCCAGGGCCAGGTACAAAGCCATGTCTCTCGGGGACTGCTAGACATTTCTCTGACCTATAGCATCAACACAAACAGAGCAGAGGCAGGGGGAGTTAGGGGGGAATGAAGGCTCCCAATTGCACCCATCCCTTGGCCAAGATATTAAAATAGTATCATATCCTGAGTACAACACAGAGATTAGTTGTAACACCTGCGTTGCTCTCTAGGGTACAGTTCGCACTACTGTACCGTTCGTGCTACTGTACCATAAGCGGGGCAAGGGCCTGGAGATTAAAGGAACACACAAGAGATGTAGGTCATCTGTGAGGAGAGAATGTCTAATGCCCTTCATTCAAGCTTAGGAAAAACCTTATATACCTAGCTGCTACACAATGGAAATCCCCCCAGGCAGGTGGAAAATTACCAGGCCCAAGAGTAAACAAAACCCCTAAGCTAACCACCAGTGGGGGCAGAGGGAGCACAGGCACAAACAGGATGTTTAGCCGGAAATTGCAACAAGATGTTTGGCCAGAAACTGTCCTCAAGATGATGAACCCCGGGAGGTGGGGTAGACCAGTGGGTCTTAGAATTAGTGACGCCCTCAAAGAGGTTAAAGAGCAGGAATGGGCCTGTCATGTCTTGTGCAGTTCACCCTCTAGACCTCAGGAGAACATGGTAGCATCTAAAGATGCCAGAACACAAGACCAGCAGAGATGGTGCTAAGGTGGAGGCCCAGGGGGAGGGAAGTGATGGCCATGGCTGCAGTGGAGGACCGGAGCTCATGTCCTCTCATGAGCTTAAACAGGCTCAGCAAACTCTTCAGTAACTAGTCCTAATGGCATACCACCAAAGCACAAGATCTGTAACCATCGGCCATCACCCCAGGCCTGGGAACACTGTCTGCAAGTGGCTCTGACTCCCTCTAACAGCCTCCCACCACTGGGTCATGGTGGGTAAACAAAACCTCCCAACTCCCTCCTCAGACCAGAACAACTCTACATGGCTGTTCTGCTTCAGAACTCTGGGGAGGACAACCTAAGACCTCCATCACAATTTTAGTGGGGATCTATTTTCTTTCGGCCCTTACTTTCTCCCAGAATCCTCCATCCATACATCTTCATCCTTGAGAGCCAGCACCTCAACCCCAAACTCACGTGCATCTGGAAAAGAGATCGAGCCCTCTCAGAGCTGTCCTGTGGGTGAGCGCGCCCACACTTAGCAAGAAGCCCTAGAACAGAGGCAGACGCGGTCACATGTGCTCATTCATAGTGCCAGCCCTTGGATCCTTCTACTTCCTTTGAAACTCCTGCCAGACAAAAGCTGAGCTGTGTTCTCAGTAGAGTCTGTCCAGGGAACACAGTAAATGCTCAATAAAACTCCAGACTGTCTGGAAGGCAAGGTTTCCTTAAAGGCTCATGTGCTCATCAGGAGGGTATGCAGTCAGCCTGGGATTTCCCACCTCCACAGCGCAGAGACGTGGATGTACCTGCATCCTTGCAGACTGCCTGGTCCCAGAGGGCTCATCGCCTACTCTGGCTTCTGCGCACTCGGTGGCCACCTGAAACAACAAACACTCTGCACCAGCACCCAGTGAACAGGGTGCTCTGACAGGTGCCGCTGGTTCCCTGTCACCCAGCAGGCTAACTGGGATCATCCATTCTTCCAGGCTTCAGTGAGGGTAGCGAAAGCACCCTTGACTGACCTGGGTGCATTTGGGACCCTCCCCTAACCTCTTCCAAAGGAAGCCAGCCATCCTTCCAGAACAAAACTGCCCAGAGCACAACAAGGGACCATGACAGTGTTCCAACACAGCCAGAGCTTCAGAGCGGTATGGGGCTGAGCTCCAAACCCTGCCCCTGCCTCTGTGTGGCCCTGATCCACCATCAGACCAGACCCCCTCAGAGCATCAGTTTCCACAGAGGCAAAATGGAGTGCCGACCGGCTCAGCGGGAAGACAAAAGAGAGAGTGTGCCTGGCACACAGAGGCCGCTGGTGAGGTCGCTTACCACAATGAGATTAGCTTCCACACAACTGCAGTGTGTCAGAGCTGGCCAGAGCCAGCGAGTATCTTGTCCAACTTTGAGTATTCAGCCCCCGGGGCTTCTGTCTCATGGCTGACCTCATTCGAAGTGGGTCGCAAGAATGGGAGAGACAATACTTTTACTAAAAACAAAAATGGTGGGAGGTGTGATCTCTGACCCCCCCCCCCCGGACCTGAGAGTCTGTTGTAGCCTCTGGGTCAGTCCGATATATATGTATCATGACAGGAGAGAGGAGGGTGGGGGTGGACTCGAATTCAGTGACCTCCACCACAGGTCCCCTGAGTCTAACCCAGGCCTATAACTCAGAGGCTCCATCAGCGAGATGGCCTGAACTGCTTCCAGAGTGCAGAGCACAGTGGAGGCGTGGCTTTCTAAATCACTTAGGCACGGTTTGTTCCCAAGTAACACAAAACTAGGGAATTAAGAGAACTCAAAGGCTCCTGCAGCTGAGAACTCTAGACACTTCTTAGGGAGGTTTGAGCAAGGCTTAGCCAGTGGCTCAGTTGAGTCTCCAAGAGCCTTTCTTTCTAGGTCTCCCCTCTGCCTCCTTTGCACTTCTGCATCTCCTCTTGGCCATAAAATGGATGCCAGTAGCAGTAACCACCTCCTGATCCAGTAGAGGAACAGCTCCTCCAAGAGAACCCCTCTGAAAGAACAACCTCCAGAGAGTGCTCGCCTGACCAGTGCCTGAGGCCAGAGCCCCGAGCTGGGAGCACCAGCTCAGATCAGCAAATTTCTGCTCCTGGAGAAGGGCTTGGATCAGCTTCCTCCTTGAAGCACCGGGGTTCCATGGCAGGTGGTATGCAAATGAGAATAAAAACTGGGGTGCAGATCCTAAGACCCAAGCGTATGCTGGTGTTCTCTAGGTCGCCACCAATGGCGAGCCACCCCAACAGTGTCCACCTCCCCCTGCTATCCACGCTCCTGAAGGCTCTCAAGGAAACCTGACTCATCCTCTTCGCTCTAACAGATGTGGCTCCCTGATGGACAGATGTTCAGGGAAAGGAACTTGGGGCCTCTGAGTTCTCAAGGCCCACTGTTTCCACACTGTCCCATGGAGCAGTGAGAGGGGCCTTTGTGATTTTAACAGGAAGGAGCTGTCTGGAGGCAGAAGAGGCCAAAAACCCCATGTTGGGCCTCCTCCTTATCCGTGAGGAGGCTCATACTCCTGTCCCTGCCCCACCACAGAACGTATCTCCCATATCCGCCCACTTCTCTGAGCATGTTTGTCTGCCTGTGTTTTTTGCAAAGCCAAATCCTTCCAGCCAGCCTCTACCTCCAGGAGCTTGCTGCCGGCTTGAGAGTGACCTTGGGCCTCAGACCACCTCACTGATTTTTGCTTCCCTCACCGGCCCTGGGATGTGTCTAGCTGTCGGGCGCCACTGTGGCCCGCCACAGGTGCTCACAACTCTGCCACTGGGCAACTTCATATACTCGTCTCTTTACCTGCGTGATCCTGGGAGGGCCACTTCATCTCCCCCAACCTGCTTGATTCTCTGTTAAAATGCAAGAGCAGCCCATGATTTAGACCCCAAAATACTGCCTGCTGGGCCACTGGTCAACTGTTCTCTTTGCAAATCTCATTTATGACCCGTAATGGATGGAGCTGCCATGGCCTGCTCAGTGCAAAGTGGACAGTGCCAGGCTCTATGAAATGGGAAACAGCACACAAAGGAATTTGGCCATCCCTAAAGACAACACTCGGGCTAAGTGAGTCAGGAGGGGCCACAAGCTAGCTCCCTAGAGCACAGTAACTGACCAGCATTTCTGTAAGTGTATCTATCTTTCAGAATCCTCTTCCTAAACCTATACCTACTTTGCAAAGCTGTGTGCCTGGGCCTCGGGGCTGCCTTCTGTCACTGTTGAGGACAGAGGAAGTGTGCTCACCGCATCCACACTCGGCACGCGGTGTCTCTCTACTGCTCCTCTGTCTCTTGCCTGTACACACCCAAATGCTAGGCTCGCCTTGATGCTCCAAGGGATAGAAAGCTTCAAGTAGAAAAGGCCCCTCCACACACCCTCTCACCCAAAAGATGTCGGCAGCCACCTGCACAGCCTGCTTTGTGCCCCAGAGACAAGAACTGGGATAGACACTGTACCGGTGTCCCCACCCGTGATGGCTAATAATGGCTGTCAACTTGACAGGCTCCATAGTCGCCTTGAAGACAAGGCTTCAGGCACGTATGTGAGTGATTATCTACATTAGGTTGTTCAAGTTGGGGAGACCCACCCTAAATATGAGCAGCACTGCTCCATGGGTTGGGGTCACAGACTGCATACAAACAGGAGATTTAGCTGAGCATGGGTGCTCGTTGCCCTCTGCTTCTCGACTGAGGAAACGGTGTGAGCAGCAGCCTTAGGCTCCCGCCACTGTGCCTTCCCCACATAATGGACCATGTCTCCTCAAACTGTGACCCCAAGCTACCCCTTCCTTCCTCCAGCTGCTTGGTATTTCATCACAGCAGCACCCATGATACTGGGGTGACTGGGTCCTGCCTGTCACAGCAGCCTGCTCCCCACACAGGGAAGCTGCAGAGCAGTTAAGCCAGAGGGACCACTAGGATTTCAGGGGGGTCTTCTTACATCAAGCCATATTAGCCTGGAAGGAATCCACAGGTTCTCATCTTCTGTGGAAACAAAAGCAGAGCCTCCTTTCCAAAGCAACATATCTTTAGACCCAAAATTTAAAGTCAAGATACCTTTAAGCCTAGGCAGATGCTCACCTTACTAGACCTGGATGGAGGTGGGTGGTCCTTGGACTTCCCACAGGTCAGGGAACCCTGATTGCTCTTCGGGCAGATGAGGGAGGGGGACTTGATCGGGGGAGGGGGAGGGAAATGGGAGGCAGTGGTGGGGAGGAGGCAGAAATCTTTAATAAATAAATAAAAAAAAAGAAAAAAGATACATATATATATATATATTGGTTTAACTTAGCAGCACATACAATGAAATGTCTCTCTGTACTAACTCACTCACAGTCAAAAAATTCAAATAAAACACAATAATATACATAATACAGACTCCCTGTAAATATTCCATCGTTATGTGGCTTATTTTCCTTACTCTATTACTTTTTATACAAGTTTAACATTTATTTTATTATCTTTACTCCTTTAATCTATGACTGTACTCTTTTATATTATAACTGTCTATATTCTTTTTCCTCTTTCTCTCAAGCCTATGTACATTTATCCAACACTGTTATCAATTTAGAGGTCTTTTCCATCTGAATTTGTCTTTTTGATCAGGAGTATTTTTTGTTTCCTTTTAAATGTTCAGCAGGCTTGGCTAGGACCAGCTCCACAGACATGCCTGTTGGCTCCGCCCAGTCCAACATGGCAGCAGTATGTTTACTGTCAGCTTTATAAGTCTGCTCTCCACCCCAGCTCCAGGGATGCAGGATATAAGTCTGCTCTCCACCCCAGCTCCAGGGATGCAGGAGGTCCGTTTCACCATCAATCCACCTGTAGCACTCTGCTCACAACCTCATTCAAATGCTTGGCCTCCTGAAAGAGTCAAAGTTGTTCATGCAACTAGCACGAACCAGTAGGCACTCCCCCAAAGAAGCCACAGCAACTTTCGCTGTCGATGTTGAGGCAGGAAGACTTCTCTTAAAGGAGCCGTGGTGCCCCTACTTGCCACCAGCAAACAGAGCCCATCTGGGGGGAAAAATGTGGTTATCAGGAAGTTGTACTAAACTCTGTTCTTTTGTGTCTAGAATTTCTTTTTAAGCTCTCTCAGGTTTTATGTAGATGTAGTCAGTCCACATTGGCATGCCAATTTATAGGTGGAGGCTGTTTATTTGTTCCCGACTGCCCAGATCCAATATAATCACGGAGAAACTATATTAATTACAACACTGCTTTGCCAATTAGTTTGTGCATCTTTCTAGCTAGCTCTTACATCTTAAATTAACCCATTCCTATTATTCTGTATTTTACCATGAGGTTCATGGTTTACTGCAAGGTTCCGGAGCCTCTGTCTCTTTTGGTAGCTAGATGGCATCTCTCTGACTCTGCCTTCTTTCTCCCAGCATTCTGTTTAGTTTTCCTGCCTATCTCTATTCTTCCCTGTCACAGGCCAAATCAGCTTCTTTATTAACCCATGATAATAAATCATATTCACAGCATACAGAGGGGAATCCTATATCAACTCTCTTTAACAGTAGACTTTGGACAAACTTCTATGCTGAACCTGCATCTCTTTCTCCTTGCCTGTTGCACACTATTTCATGTTACAAGTGTTTCACAACTTGCCTAGGCGGTTTTGAACTGATGGGCATGTCGATTGTGCCCAGTGTTCTATTTACTCTGAGGAACAATGCCGCAACTGAAAATTTTCTCTTTGTACACACGTGCAACTACGTCTCTAGGATAGACACTCAACGGCATAGTTTCTGGGTCATAGGCTATGCGCATTTTTATGCCCTTTAAAAATACTTAATAGATCCTGCCAATATTTCCTCCAAAGTGACTATGCAAATTTATAGTCTCTCTGTAGAACGACAGAATTCCCCACTCCCTTGCTAACTTAAAATGTGGTTTCTAATCTGCTGGATTGTGTTCGTTTGTTTTTCTGTGATGAGTCGGGAATTTGGTTTCATGTTTCTGCCTCCTTGCTGAGTGGAGGACTTTTGGGAGCAGCAACTCAGAATACTAACTATCACATTGTGTTGTCCCATGCATCATATAATGGGATTATCTCTGTGATGAGAGACAGTGGAGTGGGGTTCTATTCTCTGCTGCAGGGATTGAGACAAGCATATGGAAGGGGTCAGGCAAGGTTTACCAATCCAAAGTGTTGCAGGATATTTTGATCACACTCTGACACTCCCAAAACTGACAATAAAGTTTACTTTGAATCAGAAGGTGAAAATAGTTACTAGATGACCAATATTGGCCATAGAGGATTTGGACGACCAAAGGCATATACAGAGACACAGGAGGTAGTACCGAGAATCCTAGAAAAATTCTCAGTCCTCTTAGATTAATGAAGGAGAAAGAGAGGAGGTCACTGGTTGCTTCTCTTTCACTTCTCTGATCATTCAGATTCTTACCCTAAATAAATAACCTTTTATTATACTCAATGATGAGCGAGTTGTGGGATTTCTTTTTTAGTGTCCTTCTTCATCTGGTGCCCCACATGGATCCAAACTCCACACTTACTGGGTGGATCGACTTAATGACCTAAATGGTCCACAGCCCAGAAAGTCTCTCACCCCAACCTGCTTGACTTGTTTTTACCTACTAAGCAGTTTTTTATAAAAACCCCTGCCACAGCAGAGCTAACTACATGCAGCGGACTTGGAAATTTCCCAAGCACATGCATGTCTCCTGCCCCCACTGTTGTGCTCCCTGCCACATGGCAACTTGTGCAACTTCCGGTTTATACTCCCTGCACCTGAGTTCTATGCTTCTTGAAACATGTACAGAATTGATTTAATTGCTTTTAATTTGTCAAGCAAAGTATATTTCTCAGTATTTAACCAGTACCAAGGTGGGGAAACCAAAGCTGCTCAGGACTGTTCGTGGAACCAGGTTGTGCCTCTAGTCACGACTCTGCAACCACGACACCTGCTAGACAATAAAGATTATTACACCTAAAACAATTTACTGGATTTCGTAACAGGTAATGAATAAATCAATAAACTTAAAAGTTATATAATTGCAGACAACATTACCACTGAAACTTTAGTAACTTTTTCTAGTACTATAGATTGTATTCTGCAAGGCTTATATAGTTATGGTGATACATGCATTTATTGGATATTGGGACTCAGTTTCTTTATTCATATTATATCCTTAAGAAAATGGTTTGATAACAGGGTCAAGAATGAGGCACTTTAGAAATGATATAGTCTTTACAGACTAATAATGAACAGTTAGCTGACAGGATTAATACCATTAAAAATAAAAAGTTACCTGAAAAAAATAATACTATTGAAAAGGGTAATATTAATTTGACAGACAAAATTGAATACATGTCAAATGATACTGAGAAATTATCTGAAAGAATTCATACTGTTGAATTTGATAATCAAAATTTGTTAAAAAGTTATGATAGGTTAGCAGAGAGAGTATCTCTCCAGGATGGCAATCTGCATGCTATCTAAATAATGTCCAAGGATGAGGTGTTAGCTTTAAAAGAAAAACTTCAGACCTTGGAATCACATTGCAGAATGAGGATCAGAGGCTAGTTACCTCAATGAAATCACTAGAAATAGATACTAGCCAGGAGATTTGGGTTTTACAAAGGACAGTAGTAAAAAGATTTGAAACAATTGAGGAAATTATTGGAGCTGATGAGCAGGAAAAGAAGGTTGATGGATACTTATAGGAATGAATGATCTAAAAGAAATTAAGCAAGCTATCATAACTTATGGCTTGCATTCCACATTTGTTGGGGAGATGGTAAAGACATGGACTTCTAGCATTAAAGCAACACCGCACGACTGGCTTAGGTCAGTTTCAGCAGTTTAGGATGACGGGCCTCAACTGATGCTTAAATGTTATTTCAGAGAAAAGGCTAAAATTTTAGAACAACAGGTGAAAAGCAAAAGGACTTGAGACTTCCCAAGATCAAATTCTTGGTAAGGGTGCTGATGCTGACTTACAGGCTTAAGCTCTTCATGATGAACAAATCTTGTCCCAATGCCACAAAGCAGCCTTAAATGCTTGGGACAGGATCCAAAAACTAGGAAAGTAAATTGAATCATATACCAGGGCTAAACAGGGCCAGAGAGAACCCTTTAGTGATTTTTTACAAAAGTTAACTAAGGCTGTACAAATAGGAGTAACAGACTCAGATGCTAGACAAGTACTTACTGAATTTTTGGCTTTGAAAATGCCAACTTAGAATGCAAAAAAATACTTGGGTCTTTAAAGGTTAGATCTGCACCTATAGATAAATGGATCCTGCATACAATGAACATTGACACACTTGACTATAGTACTGAATCTTGGGTAGGAGAAGCAATTTCCAAAGGAATGAGGGGACATCAAAATGCCAAATGTTTTAAATGTAGTAGAATAGGGCATCTGACAAGGAATTCCTGGGAATAATATCTCCTCTGGGAATGGCAAGAATAGGAGGACTCAGCCTTCAGGTATATATTGGACATTGGACCAATGAATTCAGATCAAAAGATAGACAAGGCAACCCAATACCATCAGGAAACTCCTTGGGGGGCCTCTCACAGGCCCCCAAATCAAAAGTAGTCCAGTCATTCCCAGACACTATGGAAGACATGTTTTACCAGGAAAATTAAAAAAAAAAATCTAGAGCCACCAGCCACACTGAACCATATAGAAGGGAAAGTGGGAAGTACACTTGAACGCATTGGCACGGGGAACCACTTCCTAAATATAACTCCAGCAGCACAGACACAAAGAACAACAATTAATAAATGGGACTTCCTGAAACTGAAAAGCTTCTGTAAAGCAAAGGACACAGTCAGCAAGATAAAACAACAGCCTACAGAATGGGAAAAGATCTTCACTAACCCCACATCAGACAGAGGTCTGATATCCAAAATATACAAAGAACTCAAGAAATTGGACACCAAATGATCACATAATCAAATAAAAAAGTGGAATACAGACCTAAATATAGAACTCTCAACAGAGGAATCTAAAGTGGCTGAAAGACCCTTAAGGAAACGTTTAACATCCTTAGTCATCAGAGAAATGCAAATCAAAACAACTCTGAGATTCCATCTTACACCTGTAGAATGGCCAAGATTAAAACACTGATGACAATTTATGCTGGAGAGGTTGTGGGGTAAAGGGAAGACTTCTGCATTGCTGATGGGAATGCAAACTGGTACAACCCCTTTGGATGTCAGTGTGGCGATTTCTCAGAAAATTAGGAAACAACCTTCCTCAAGACCCAGTAATACCACTTTTGGGTATATATCCAAAGGATGCCCAATCATGCCACAATGACACATGCTCAACTATGTTCATAGCAGCATTGTTTGTCATAGCCAGTACCTGGAAACAACCTAAATGCCCCTCGACTGAAGAATGAATAAGGAAATGTGGTACATTTACATAATGGAGTACTACATAGCAAAAATAAAATAACAACTGCTTGAATTTTACAGGAAAATGGATGGAGCTATAAAACATTATTTTGAGTGAGGTAACCCAGACACAGAAAGACAATTATCACATGTACTCACTCATAAGTGGTTTTTAAACATAAAGCAAAGAAAACTAGCCTACAAACCACAATCCTAGAGAACAACAATGCAGACACTAAGAGAGACTTACATGGATCTAATCTTCGTGGGAAGTAGAAAGTAGAAAAAGACAAGATCTTCTGAGTAAATTGGGAGCATGGGGACCTTGGGGGAGGGTTGAAGGGGAGAGGGGAGAGGCAGGGAGGGAAGCAAAGAAAAATGTAGAGCTCAATAAATATCAATAAAAATGTATAAAAATCTAGAGCCTTCTATAAAAAAAACCATACTGTTCTAGATGATGAAATAAACATGGAGGATAAATCAAAAATTCCAATAGGAAATAAGAAACATATATTCTGGTAGACTTTTATAAATGATTAAAGACCAAAGCTAAGTGTGTGTATAAATGGCATTGTAATTGTGAGTTTGATAGACATGAGTGTGGATGTGGGTATCATTACTCCAGGGTTTTGGCATCCAAATTGGCCTTTTCAACAGGCAGATGTTCAATTACTAGGAATTGGAACCCTTTCTCAGTGAAACAAAGCACAAAATGGGTTGACTGCATAGGGCCAGAAGGACAGAGAGGAAGACTGAGGCCATATGTGGCTAATATTGCAGTGAATTTATGGTTATGACCTTCTGCAGCAATGGAATACCCAGATTAACATACCTGCAGCCCCAAAAACTCATAATTCTGAGAAGGATATTATAAGGCACTATATACAAAGGTCACCAGTGATTCAGGCTATACAAGAACACAAAGCAACTAGCAAACCTTCAGAGGTATCAACAGCCCTATCTTTAAAATGGTTAACTGAGAAACCAATTTGAGTTAAACAGTGGCCATTAACAGAAGACAAACAGCAGGCCTTAAAACAGCTAGTACAGGAGCAACTAGATGCTCACCATATTGAAGAATTAACCAGCCCTTGGAATTTTCTTGTATTTGTTGTTAAAAAGAAATCTGGTAAATGGAGAATGGTGACATATCTAAGAGCTATCAACAAAGTGATTCAACCTATGGGCCCTGTACAATCTGGAATTCCTCTGCCTTCTCTATTACCAAAAGGATGACCTCTTATAGTTATTGATTTAGAAGATTGTTTCTCCACTATACTTTTACAAGAAAAGGACAGAGAAAAATTTGCCTTCACAGAGCCTACTTATAATAATTCTCAGGAGATACCAGTGGCCTGTCCTTCCACAGGGAATGTTTTTTTTTTTCTTAATTTATTTATTTATTGAGGATTTCCGCCTCCTCCCCGCCACCG
>NC_022014.1:54196654-54207224 GCF_000317375.1 Microtus ochrogaster | reverse complement strand
TGAGCATATACTTTTGTTGTATGATAGGGCCTCTCTTGGGTATATTCCCAAGAGTGGTATTGCTGGGTCCAGGGGTAGATTGATCTCGAATTTCCACAGGGAATGTTTAATAGCTCACCCTATGCCAATACTTTGTAAGTCAGACATTGGAAATAATATGTAAAAAAATTCCTAAATCTATAATTTAGCATTAATAGATGACATTTTGCTCTCTGATTCCAACACAGATACTTTAGAAAGAATACTTGAAGAAGTAAAGAAAGTTTTGGGGATTACAAATTACTCCTGAAAAAAATAGAGAGGATATTCTGTCAGTTACCTATGTTATAAAATAGGTTTACAGAAAATTAAAACACAAAAGACACAAATTAGGAGAGACCAGTTGTGGAAAACTGGTCTTTGAAAGTTTATAAATTTCAAAGATTGTTAGGAGACATTTCCAGTCTATGCCTGGCTATTGGGATAACACCTTATCTAATAATTCATTTAAACAAAACCTTAGATGGTGATAAAGACTTGAATAGTCCCAGAGAATTAATAGCTGAAGCAGAAAAAGAGTTGACAATTGTTGAGAAGAAATTACAGGAGGCACATGTGGATAGGGTGTGTCCAAATCTTAATTTTATTCTAGTCATATTGCCTTCCAGGATTTCTCCTATAGGAATTTTAATGCAGACGGAGGATATTATCTTAGAATGGATCTTTTTACCACATAAACCAAGTAAGAAACTGAAAACTTATGTGGAAAAAAGTCTCTGAATTAATTATAAAAGGTAAATTGAGACTTTGTCAATTAGCAGGTATAGACCCAGCAGAGATTATAGTCCCTTTCACTACTGATGAAATAAAAAAGTTATGGGAAGACAATGAACCATGGCAAAGAGCTTTGCTAATTTTTTTTAAATATTTTATTTATTTATTTATTTATTTATTTATTTATTATGTATACAATATTCTGTCTGTGTGTATGCCTGCAGGCCAGAAGAGGGCACCAGACCTCTTTACAGATGGCTGTGAGCCACCATGTGGTTGCCGGGAATTGAACTCAGGACCTTTGGAAGAGCAGGCAATGCTCTTAACCACTGAGCCATCTCTCCAGCCCCTGCTAATTTTTTGAGAGAAATTAATAGCAATTATCCCAAAAGTGACAGACTTAACCTTATAAAGAGAACTTCTTGGATTCTTCCCCAAATTGTACGTGATGCTCCAATAATTGGAGCCCATACATTTTATACTGATGCAAATAAATCAGGGAAGGTAGGTTACAAATCAGAAGAATTAAATAAGGTGGAACAAAGCACATTATTCTCATGGTGCTAAGGGATTTTAAAGAACCTCTTAATATAGTTACTGATTCACAGTATGCAGAAGGATTTGTATTGCATATTGAAATGACTGAATTTATACCAGATGATTCAGAATTGACTTCATTATTCATACAGGTTCAAGACATAATCAGGAACAGGCTTTGTCCCATATACATAACACACATCCGATCCCATACAGGTCTGCCAGGTCCTCTAGCACAACGTAATGCAGAAACTGATCAATTACTGATTGGAAGTGTGTTGAAGGCCTCAGAATTCCATAAGAAATATGTCAATAGTAAAGGTTTAAAGAAATAGTTTTCTATTACATGGCAACAAGCTAAGGAGATTATAAAGAGATGTCCTACTTGCTCTTTCTATAACCAAACACTGCTACCTGCAGGGACTAACCCAAAGGGTACTCAAAGGAATAAAATCTGGCAGGTGGATGTGTTCTACTTTGCAGAATTTGGCAAATTAAAATATGTACACCACACCATTGAGATTTATTCAGGTTTTCAGTGGGCAACTGCTTTAAGCTCAGAAAAGGCTGATTCAGTAATCACACATTTATTAGAAGTTATGGCCATCATGGGTATACCTGTACAAATAAAGACAGATAATGGTTCAGCATATGTCTCTAAGAAAATTAAACAGTTTTTTGCTTATTATAATATAAAGCATATTACAAGTATACCACACAATCGTACAGGTCAGTAGAAAGATCAAATAGAACTTGAATGGCTATATTAAACAAACAGAAAGGGATGAAAAATCCCCCAGAAATAAATTACATAATGCTTTATTGACCTTATATTTTCTTAATGCTAATGAGAAAGGGACAACAGCAGCAGAGAGACACTGGATAATAGAAAAGTCTTCTGAATTAAATCAGCCAGTGTATTTCAAGGATGTATTGACCTCACAATGGAATCCAGGAGATGTGCTACATTGGGGGCACGGTTTTGCTCTTGTTTCCACAGGACAAGAAAAACTATGGATACCATCAAAATTAATAAAGATTCACTTTGAAAAAAGAGAAGTCTCTTGAGAAAGAGAAATGACAGCTCATCCACAATGGTGACAACAGGTGGTAAGGAAACCATATAGACTTGGGGCAGGATTCTGCTCTTGTCTTTACAGGAAAATACACATCTTCAAAAATTCGAGAGACCCTGAATGTTTGGATGCTGACAGAAGAAAAAATAACTATCCAATAAGGATCATCAAGAAAAAACAATATGACTTGTACGGACAGGTGATCAAAACATATACATTTATATACACACACACACACACACACACACACACACACACACACACAGAGACCTGGCTTCGGAGTTGGGCAACAGCTCTGTCCTTCTCTAAATCCAAGCATGTTGTTAAAAGAAAAATTCAGAGTTTCTGTCTCATGTCAAGAACCAGCTGGTATGGGACAGAAAGAAGAAAGAATTTAGAAAAAAATTTTACCTTCATACCTATTTTTGTCTTTATCATACCTTTCATTGAATAGATATGTCTGTATGCCTATATAAATAATGTTTAAGTTTTCTACAATGAACAATGAATTTTTCTGCAGTAGTCTTTAACATTTCCAGGAAGAAGATGGGGCCCTACAACAACTCCACCTGGTTGATATGATGTCATGATGCTGATAGTGCTACTATAAGACCTGTTTTGGGTACCGGCTACTCAAGATGGTTTCAACTTAGTTAGCTGAAATGGTGCACTTTTTTACCACGTTCTGGCCAGAACTCCAAATAGGAATCTCAGAAAAACCCAACTGAATACTCAGAGACCATTTTGCAATTATACTAGGCAGTAATCTTGAAACTTAACCATCATTTTACTTTCACTGGATCCCATAGAAAGAACATTGCCCCATGACAACTGAAAGTAATTCTAGAAGACAACGTCCCCTCTACCAACAAAGTTTGTCCTCAGGGTTAGGGACATCATTTAGGGGTTGATTATAATTGGTATAGGGTTGGGGGTCAGGGGAAAATTATGTAGGATCAGGGATCTATTTGGGAAAAAAAAGGGAAATTGGATGGGATAATAGATTATTGTGAGCTTACTCACACTAATAATAATAGTGAGTAGTAGAGTGAATACTTGTGAGCTATTATTTATAGTCAATTTACATTGGTATAGATTCTTTTATATTGATACAAGCTTAAATTATATTGAATATGTTCCTATTTTCATCTACAATATTTATATACCTAGACAAAGTTATTTTGTCATATTGTATGCATGCATGCTTCTACCTCTACTTAAGACATTTTGTATATTGATACAATTTTAGGATATATTTATCATATTGCAATCTATATTTCTACCTCTGATCAAGATACTTATACATTGTTTACATTTTGAGGTCATTGTCCTCATTTGTTGCACAGTTGTTTAAAGATTGTTTAATATTCTAATATAAAGTCTTAGTCTTTAAGTTATATAGGTATTAAGATTCATAGGTTTGTCATACTTATAGTTAGACTAATCATGTTCTTTAGATAAATAGAGATTGTATTCTGCATAGATAGGTAATCTTCAACCACTTCAAAGAGCTGTAGAATATGGCATTTAAATAACTTAGAGTTCTGTTGACATGAGACACAATTACTCCTGGTGGCATCAATCCAAGAGAATGTTGAGCACTGAAGACACTCCACTTGGAGTTTGTTTTCTTCTTGGCAAAACTGGCCTTTGGGCAAGAAACTGCCCATGCACCGACCACTAACAAAATGCACGATGTCCAGACAGGACAAGCAGGATACAAGAAAAGATTGTCAAATCCTGCCAAGACAGGGTAAGAAATTTTTCTGCCTCTGAAAATGGTCTGTCAGTTACTCTAGGCCTTGGCCAAAGTTGTTGCTCCAATATTGCAAATGAGACTGTGGATGATTACTCAGGTAGCCAGTTGTCTCTGTCATTTGTTGCACACTTTAGAAGTTGTTTGATTGCACTTTCTGCTTACTCAAGTAATATTATTTCCCTTTTCAGGTCTTTAACGGGGCTGAAGACTAGATAGTTGTAGTTACTTTCCTCTCATGACTTGGACAACTTATTTATATACAAGACTTAAACTCATTAGGATAGGATAATTTTTGAAACATCACATTTCTTGCTTGATATTGTTTATGCTGGTTATAATTCTAATTTTTATATCTGATATTTGTTCTTATTGTATATAACTTTGTATCAGGCTTAGCACTTTCTTAATTAAACAAAAGGGGGAGGTGCTGTAGGAATTCCTACCACCAGTAGCCTTTAAGTTACCCACCCACTTGGGTGTAGCCTCTTATATTTGCCCATGTAAAGCACACATCCAGCCTCTTTTCTGGCTGTGGGATTTGGTTGTTGTTCCCCATTCTAGCAGAGGATTGTGATCTGTGAGTCTACCCCTAAATAAATAACCTTTTATTATACTCAATTCTGAGCTAGTGTGAGATTTCTCTTTTTTAGCATTCTTCTTCAATAGGATGCTAAGGAAATTATAATAAGCATGCATGCCCTCCTGGGCAGGACAAGAAGAGGAGGGAGGGAGGTGCTGACTTAGTATACTATCTGGAAACATCAGGCATGGTTTTCCTTTCCATCACCACTAATCTTTCAGTCAACTTCTGCATGATAGAGCCCTGCAAGGTGACAGGGTGCTGGCTTTCAAGGGACCATATCTGGGCCACCTTTGCTACTTTTCCAAGATAAATACTCCCTCTAGAACCCACCAGCCTGCACCTGTTTCCCTTGATTTAGAGGCCCCCAAAAATGATGGTTTCAATTAGTAGATGTCTCTCTAGAGCAGATCTGAATACAATTTTTATAGCTAAAATATTAATTTCCTCTTAGCAGCCTCCCCCACACAAAGGAGTAGGAGAGAGGAGGCGTCCAGGCTCCCCTTCCCTTATTAAAGTTTTCACTGTGAAATTCAGGCTTTTTCTCTGTGGAAGCACAGACCCTTTGATTCTGGAGGAAGTAGCAGTGCGGCTGGCTGCAGCCCAGACAGCCCCAGCTCAGCAGAGGATGGCTTGGGGGTGTCTTGAGTTTCAGTTTTGGCCAAAGCTCACTCCTGTCTGCGTCTAGCGGGTCAACCCTGTCTAGACAGGCAGCCCCGTAGATCATTTCCATTGTCAGTGTGCTCCCTCCTTCACCCACTCATGATGGTGAGGACATGAGTGAGGAAGTCCTGAGTGGCCTGCCTCCAAGGTGACTGGCAGGGGGCAGGAGGGGCAGGAGTCCTCTGTGTTCTACAAAGGGAACAGAGAATAGCCCTGGGGACCAGTCTTCCCATGCCTATTGCTTCCTAGGGAGAGAAGAGAGCCTTTTAGACCTAATTGGCATTGTACTCGATACCAACAGTCTCTGTGTTAGGACAGCTCACCTCCAGTTTTTCCCACCTTATGGTGTGCAAAAATAATATATCCCATAGGAACGAGACTCAGAAGTTTGGAATTTGAACTTGGATCTGGTTCTGGGCTAGTGATGTATGCAACTGTGACTTAGATCTCAGTCTCCCCCTAAGCCCCTGTGTTAAAGGTTTGGTTCCCAACTTGGCTCTATTGAGAGATGGTAGAATCTTTTGGTAAGCCATAGGCCATTAAGGGCATGTCTCTGAAGGGACGAGTGGCATACCTGTGCCTCCTGACCCTCTCTTTGTTTCCTGAGTTGAGCCACAGTGTCCCCAACACAATCCCACCATGAGTTGCCTCGACACAGGCCCAAAAGCAATGGGACATCCCACACTGAACCAAAACAAACCTTCCCTCTGTGTAAGTTGATTATCTCAGAAATGTTGCTATAGCAACAGAAGAGCAATGTGGGGTACAATCAATCCTCTCTCCAAATACTGGGTGGCCACAGCAAGCCGCTATTTGTCCATGAGCTCAAAGGGGTACACAGCAGTTTCTGAGGGGCAACTGTGGCTGAGCTGGAAGATATGAGAAGTTGGTTGCTGTCTACCTGCAGGGTTTGCAGTGTGGTGGGGGTTTGCAGAGATGGCAGCTTGCCTTCAGTCCAGGAATGCCTGCATTTCTGTATGGGGCTCTTCTACCTCCAAACAGTGAGAGTGGTCTACTTCCCTAAGGTTGGCACTGACCAGACGGAAGTGAAAGACGTAGCATCCTGGTTCCCTCTCTGTGGGTGTGACAAAATGCCCTGGTCAAATGTAATTTGGGGAGGAGAGGGTTTATCTGGTTTACGCTTCCAGGTCACAATCTGTGATGGTTAGGTGGGGTTTTTGTTGTTGTTGTTGGTTTGTTCATCAACTTGACACAAGTTATAGTCATTTGGAAAGAGGGAACATTGATTTAAAAAAAAATGCCCCATCAGATTAACCTATAGGCAAACATATAGGGCTTGCTCTTTCTTTCTTGACTTTTTGCTTTTTTCCAGAGCTAAGGACTGAACCACTGAGCTAAACCCCCATCTCTCTCTCTCTCTCTCTCTCTCTCTCTCTCTCTCTCTCTCTCTCTCTCTCTCTCTCTGTGTGTGTGTGTGTGTGTGTGTGTGTGTATGTGTGTTTTCCTTTCTCTATCTCTCTCTCTCATTTTGTTTTTTTGAGACAAGATCTTATATGTAGCTCTGGCTGGCCTAGAACTTGCTATGTAGCCCAAGATTAGATCTCTTATACTCACAGAGATCCTCCTGCCTCTGTTCTGGAGTGCTGGGATTAAAGATGTGCACCACCACCATGTACTGCTCATGGGGCATCTTCTTGACTGATGATTGATACAGAAAGGCTCAGCCCACTACAAGAAGCGATATCCATAGGCATATGGTCCTGGGTATGTAAGAAAGCAAACTGAGCAAGCCAGGAGGAGAATGCTGAGAAATAACCCTCTCCTCCAGACTGCCTGCTTGAGTTTCTGCCTCCTGTCTTATTTCCCTGGATGACGAACTGCAACCATAAGCTGAAATAAACCCTTTCCTCCCCCAAATAGCTCTCTATCATGGTGTTTTACTGCGGCAACAGGAAGCAGACTAAGAGATGGTTCACCATTGAGGGAAGTCAAGACTCCCGTCTTGACTCAGGGCAAGAACTGAATCAGAAACCCTTAAGGAATGTTGCTCACTGGCTCGCTCACTGACTGTGGTCAGTTAGCTTTCTTCTACAGCCCAAGGCCACTGATCTAAGGATGGTGCCACCCACAATGGGCAGGGCTTGGCTACATCAATTAGCAATCAAGACAATCTCTCACAGACATTGTGACAGATCACAGAGCCAATTCTGCTGGTGACTCTAAGTTGGGTCCAGTTGATGATAAAAACTAAGCAGCATGGACAGATTCCTGTCTTTTGTCCACTAGGGCAGAGCCCAGGCTTCAGGAGAGAGTGGCCAGAGCTAGCAAATACATGCCCAAGATGCCTAGTCCTAGTTTCAGATAATATCCATTTCTTCTATTAATTTTTTTATCATCTGAAATGCGAATCTCCCAAGCAGCCTGCATTTTAGGGCCAGTCTTGCCTGCGGCTGAGTGGACTTTGGGAGGAATGGCCCAAAAGCACAGAGTGAGTGATGACTTCAGCTGCCTATGCAGAGCCAAGGCCAGCACCTACAGCGTGAAGGCACCTACAGCGTGAAGGTGGGAGCACTTCTCCCACAGCTACAGTTTCAGGCTGTGAGAGGAGCCACCGGTGAGCAGTTTCCTCTTTCCTGCCTAAGGCTCGTCCCGTGCCTCCTCCTTAATTCTGAGACCTGCCTGCCCATCACCTACGAAGCTCCTCCCCTGAGAATGCATTCTTCATCGGAGTTCTTCTAAAGCTATCTCTTGCCTCAGTTCTCTGGAGTCCCAGCACAGCCGTGACCTCTGCCCCAGTCACCAACCCCAGCCCCTCAAAGGGCCGGGCAGAGTGCAGCCTTGCTGATCAGGGGGCTCACTTCTTGGGCAGGAGCTCTGCTCACCCTTGATCTTGGAGAGTCAGCCACACTGCAGAAATGTTTTTGCCTGACCCTAGCCACCTTCCTTCATGCCTTTTGCGGTTTCACAAGGAAAGGGACCATTTATGGGGTAGATTTTAGTGCAACTTAGGCACTGTGTCCCAGTGTCAGCTGCATTTTATTTGCCCCGGAAGGCCGGTGTTGGCAGGGGCAGGCCACGTCTGCTCTCCTCCCCCTCTAGTAAAGGGGCCCTAGGGTCCTCTTTTAGCTTGTGGAGCTGCTCAGGCAAGTCACTTGCAAAAGAACTCTCTTTGCAGGCAAAAGTCAGCAGGGCACTGGGCCTCTGCCTTTGCAGCTCCAAGCTGGAGACCCCAGTGGGTCAGCTTGAGATGTGCCTTGCTTGTGTGATCTGAACCCCCTGGCATTCAAAACCCTGTTCAAAAGCAAGAGGATGGGGCCAATGAGATGGCTCTGTGGCTAGGGTGTCCTTGCAGCTCAATCCTGAGACCTAAGTTCAATCCCCAGACCTCACATAAAGAAGGAGAAAATCCACCCCAAAGTGGTCCTCTGATCTCTACACAAACACACACACACACACACACACACACACACACACACACACATGCATCCAAGCACATACACATGCACACAAGCACACACACACACACACACACAGAACGGAGGATGAAGCATGTTTGCGTCTGGCTGTCCTTTACCTGGCAGTATGTTCTCCATCCTGTCCCTCCTTAAGCCTCAGCTTTCCCATCTGTAAAATGGATGAATGATGAGTGGGTTTATTGGGTGTAGTTAAGGCTACAGGGGACTGAAGGAGAAGGGAGAGAGAGAGAGAGAGAGAGAGAGAGAGAGAGAGAGAGAGAGAGAGAGAGAGAGGTCTTGATATTTCGTTCCCGTCTCTAGAACTGTAGAGAGAGGCAGTTCTGTGGCTTCAGTCTTTCAGCCTCTAGTGACCACCCATAGACACTGTTGTGGTTTGACAAAGAGGTGTCCCCAGAGGCTCTTATGTTTGAAAACCTGGTCCCCAGCTGGTGGTGCTGTTTGGGATCTTTAGGAGGTGCAGCCTTGCTAGAGAAAGCATGTCCCTGGTCACTGGGAGTAGGCTTTGAGGTTTTACATCCTGGTCCCGCTTCTTCCTGTTCTCCTCTCCTCTTCTTTCTCTCCCTCTCTCTTTCTCTTTCTCTCTCTCCTTCCATCCCTCCCTCTTTCCTTCTCTCCCTCCTACCCCCTCCCTCCTTCCTTCTTTCTTTCTCCTTCCCTCCCTCTGCTTCCTTATGGAGATGAAATGGCTGCCAGGCTGATCTTGTTCCTGCTGCTATGCCTTCCCCGCCACAGTGAACTGTGTGTCCCCTCAGTTCCCTGCCACAATGGGCTGTGTCCCCTCGGCTTTCCCATCACGATGGACTGTGTCCCCTTGGCTTCCCTGCCACAATGGACTGTGTCCTCTCAGTTCCCCGTCACAATGGGCTGTGTCCCCTCGGCTTTCCCGTCACGATGGACTGTGTCCCCTTGGCTTCCCTGCCACAACTGGACTCTGTGTCCCTTGGCTTCCCTGTCACGAGGAACTGCGTCCCCTCAGGAATTTGGAGCCAAAATAAGCCTTTTTCTCCTTGAAGTTTCTTTTTGCCCAGGTGTTCCGTCACCATGACAGAAAAGCAGCCAATGCAGAAACCAACCCTGCTTTGCGGTCAGACTGCCGGAACCCAACAGGTGACAGCTGCAGATGGACACGCCTGGCTCAGAGCCTTAGGAGAGACTTTCTCAGGACCGAGTCTCATGCACGGGCGCTCATGACTTGGTTGCCTCTTAAAGGCCCCTCCTTTAAATGCCACAACAACAGGAGCTGGGAGTGACAGCCATCTCTCAGGTCCGAGAGTCACCATGCCACTCTATGGGTATTGCGGGTCTGGGGTAGTTCAGAGATTTACCAGTCTGACTCAGATTCTGGTTTCAATAAATTAGAGGCATTTTGTTAAAAAAAGAGACCGGCCAGGACCAAACCTGGAGACTTCTCCAGGTAAGGCCCTGGCTATTGTTAGCCAAAGGATTATAAAGGCAAAAGCCATCAAGCTATCATTCTGAGGAGCCAGATTAACTCATATCCTGTCTGGGTACAGGCTTTGTGTCAGTCCCATGGGTGCCTCGGCCATCCAAGCCAGCAGGCATTTCAGACAAAAGCCGAACTTAGCAGCTAGCCTGTTTAATCCTGTGGCCCTTTACCTTGAGACAGTGAAATATATTGCAATAATCAGTATTTAAAAAAAAAATAGCCGGGCGGTGGTGGCGCATGCCTTTAATCCCAGCACTTGGGAGGCAGAGGCAGGCGGATCTCTGTGAGTTCGAGACCAGCCTGGTCTACAAGAGCTAG
>NC_022014.1:54165822-54196554 GCF_000317375.1 Microtus ochrogaster | reverse complement strand
AAAAAAAAAAAAAAAAAAAAAAAAAAAAAAAAAGAAGTGGAGCTGGCTAGGTTCCGGTGGAGAGACTCTGTTTGCCGTGTGGCCGTGGGTAAGTTACTCACATCTCTGTATCGAGATATGACAAGGCTGTTGACAGAGATGTCGTTAGACAGCGTCCTGAGTGCTGGGATGTGGACAGTGCCACCTATTGGTGCTGCAGCTTGCTTGACTGCAGCTGGGCCCACTTTTCTCCAATGGGAGTCTAGGATTTTTTTTTTAATGTATTTATTTTTATTTTATGTGCACTGGTGCTTTGCCATGGGCATCGGGTCCCCTGGAACCCAGAACAGGAATTACAGACAGTTGTGAGCTGCCGTGTGGGTGCTGGGAATTGAATCCGCATCACCTGGAAGTGCCTTTAACCACTGAGCCATCTCTCCAGCCTGAATCAGATCTTATAAAAATATTTCTAAGCTTGGCAGTGGTGGTGCAAGCCTTAAATCCCAGTACTCTGGAGGCAGAGGCAGGGGGATCTCTGTGAGTTCAAGAGTTCAAGGCCAGCCTAGTCTACACAGAGAGTTCCTGACCAGGCTCCAAAAACAAAACAAAAAGAAAAAGAAAAAGGAGGAGGAAGAGGAGGAGGAGGAGGAAGAGGAAGAGGAAGAGGAAGAAGAAGAAGAAGAAGAAGAAGAAGAAGAAGAAGAAGAAGAAGAAGAAGAAGAAGAAGAAGAAGACTTTCTAAAAGAAGCATTTCTTAGGCAGTTTGTGTGACTAACAAAAACTAAAAACTGGTAGTTTATAAATAACAGAAATTAATTTTTCACACCTGGGAGCAGGTTCTGAGAAAGGCCTTCTAGCATCTTTCTCCGTGTAGCCCTTCCTGATAGCTCTGCAAACATCATCCCTCTGGAGACCAGATGGGTATGGAGGTACACAAATAGTCAGAGGGAGGCCTGCCCCTGTAGCAAATGTGCAGTGGCCCCAGCAAGGCAGGAGGGAGCTGATGAGGGGCCAAGCTGGGAAGTGTGGACAGTGGCTGGGCCAGCCTCCACCCTTTCCTCCTTAGAGCCCTGTCATTCCTCCTTAGGCATTAAGCCCAAATTCAAGGGTAAACCACAGGGGAAACCCAAACACTGGTCATCAGATAAATCACCCGCTTACTAACCAGGACGATCCTCCCACTGTTAAAACCGCTGTTTTCCCTGTGAGAAGTCAGCAGAGCTCCTCCCAGCGCCTGACACCGAGGCCATTAATCCAGGAAGGGCGGCTCTCCCCGCAGCCGGAAACCCCTTGACAGTGGAAAAACAGCCAGGCTGGGTGATTCAGTGGTCCCCGAGATGGCCAAAATGTGCACTTTCTGCCTTCCTGGCCCAGTTTGTCCTGCTTGGTCTAGGCTGAGATTAGGGAAGACACTCATACGGGTGGGCAGGGCAGAGCCTAGTACGGGACTCCTGGGGAATTCTTCCCATGACTGCTGTGGGGAGGGGTTGTTATGCCCAGAGGCTCTGAGCAGGGCAAGAGGCAGGGAACAGGGTCCCTCGGAGGAGATGCTCAGAGAGGAGGCTTAGGTCACCGGGGGCCAGCCCCGAGCACCTGGATAACATACACTTGGCCCTGACTTTGGCAGCGGAGACTGAAGGACACACACACACACACACACACACACACACACACACACACACACATTGGTACTTTCATTTGCTGACAACAGACAGCAGGTCTGGCACTAGACAAAGACAGCGTCTGTACTGGACCATGCTGCAGGACGCGTGCTAGGTCTCTTGAAGCGTGGAGTGCTGGTGACGGGGGTGGGTCCTGCCATGGTGGCTTCATCTAATTTGTGACTCCTTTGCGCCTTTAGGCTGTAACACGTGCTTTTCCTGCCTGCTGGGCCCTGGCATGTGGAGCCCGAAGCTCAGAGAATAGCTGGGTTGTGAGACCGGTGAGGACCTCAGTCTCTACTCACAAAGGCCCCAAGCCAGTCTCCTGGCCCTTCCCTCCGCCAGCTCCTCCCCCTCATAACCCAGCCATTCCCACCATTCCCTGCGCTCCTGCTATTCTCGCTTTATTTTCTCTCTCCTCTTTCTCTAGCCTCTGCTAGTCCCCCCACTATGAGTAGCCCTGGCTTCGTCCAATCTGCCCAGCGTACTCAATCTTTCTGCTCTGACTCTTCCAGATGCCTCTGGCTGTTTTCTCTCTCATGTCTACAGTAAAACATCCCCATATGATGGTGTGGTCATGTTGTTAGCCTATGCACAGTGACGAGCCAAGCTTCCCGTATATATTCCCTCTGCCTGCCCCGTCCCCATTCCCACCCTCAGCGGACGGGGAAGGCGGAGCCAGCCTGAGACCAGGTGGTATTTAAATTCCACTTCTGGGATGCAGCCATCCAGACAGGAGATGGGAGGTCCTCTCCTGGACTTGACAAGATGTGTCCAGCCTTAGGAGAAGGATCACTGACCTGTGCCCCATTCCTGGGTAATTTTTACTTCAGGTTGGTCATGTATCCCAGTTCTGCTCAAGCAGATGCCTCCAAAATTCCCTGGAAATGGTTCCTTCCTTAATAAACGGCAGGTTTCTACTTTCTGCCTGGAATACAATAAACAAAGATGTGATGCTTGGCTCTCTGGCAGCCATCTTACAATGAGGAGGCAGTCTGCACTGTTGAAAAAAGTACATTGAGGCTGGTAGGATAGAGAGAGTTCTGGGAGAGTGTTCTGGATGCTAGCTCAGAGTCACTGAGCCAACCTCGGGCTGCCAGCCTGTGATTGTCCGACAGACAATGTCTTGTTTACAATTCTATTGGTCAGTTACTCTTGTTGCTTTCAGCCAAATGCATCCAAATAAGTTCCTCAGGTAAGCACAACACGAGGAAATTGCAGCTTCAGAGAAACTGATCCCGGCTTTCCTTGTGGATGCTACCATCTATGTGTGCTGTGTTCTTGGAAATGGTGTTCCCCTTCCCAGGCCCTGATCACCACTGACTTTGTGAAAAGGTGGGGAGGTGGTTGTGAACTGCAGGGCACACCTCCCAGCCGTTAGTGACCTCACAGTGACCTCTCCTCCTCCCCAGCAGCTCTCAGAACTGACAAAATGCCCACCTCCCCGCCTGCCTTGAGCAGCCGCTGTGTTGGTGGCTGATGGGAACTTTGGCTAATTCTCTGAACGTCCGCTGGCCCTGTGGCCCTCTCTCTTGGCTACTTAATGAACATTGTTCATGAACGCCATCATGCCTACTCCCAGCAAGCTCAGAGCAGCCCTTTTTGTTTTCCCAAGCCTGTCTTCTACTTAAGATCCCAGCTGCCTTCTAAGGGCACAGCGTGGGTAGGTCAGTCGCCTTGCCCAGGCCACTGCAGGAGCTGTAGGACTGGGTGTGTGTGTCTCAGCCTCTCCCTCTGTCCAGAGGTTGTTGGGATAAACGTGGATGCGTAAGGCGGCGTGGGTGGTGGCAGGAAACCCTGGCATCCACTTTGAAGAGGCTCTCCTCTGTGATAGGAACCATCCCCCGCCCAGCACTGTCTTTCACCTCATGGGTTTTTCTATGGATTCCTTCAAGCCCCGGCACTCTGGTCGGTGGGCCTCTGCCTCCACCACATCCCTGACTCCTGTGTGCCTCTTCACCCTGCTCCTTCAGACAGCGACAAAGCCTTTCAGCACAGAGCCCAGCCTTCAGCAAGAGCATCCAATCTGGGCTCAGGCCCCTCCCACTTCCTCTAGGAGCACTTCCTGTTTTCTTCGGCTACAGCATCCTCCCAGCAAGCACAGGCAGGTGGGACCCAGAGCTTAGCTGTTTTGTGAGCCTGACTCTGAGCTGAGCTGAGCTGGCTGGAAGCTGGCATTTCCTGTGAGGAGGGGTGAGTGTGAGGATTTGGAGAATCGGGACAGGAGAGTTAGTGATGCCTCTCCAAGCCTGGGATTTGTACAGAGGCTGGAGGGGAGGTGGAAGGGTTGAAGAAAGGCCATAGCGGTCAGAGGCCAGGAAGGAGGAGACTCAGATTACAAACGGACCTTCCCCACCCTAGCAAAACAGGAAGCCGGCTTCACCTCCTGACTGTGAGCCAGAAAGAGAGGAGCCACACCTGGGCATCCCAGACACAAGTTACTAGCCTGGGGAAGCAGGGAAATCCTAGTTCTCTGCCAAGGAAACACCTACCTCGCTTTTGGTTGAGAAATAATGACGTCCAGTGGACATCTGTGTCATCCTTAGGCTTGGGACAAGAGGCCATGAAGAGCTGGGACCATAAATGACAATGGGTTGGGTACTGGAAAATTGAATTCCAGTATGACCCTTGTTTGTTAGCTGTGTGACCTTGTGTAAGTCACTGTCCCTCTCTGGACCTCTGTTAATACAGGTAGAGTCTCCTATGAGCTACTATGCAAACTCCCATTCTAGAACTTGCATTTCTTGCTAAGACAGCAGCAAGGAAAAGGAGGAAAGTCAGAAATCAGAAAACCTGAGTTCAAGTCCATAGCCCTCCCAAACGAAGCAAGTGTCACCCCCATGGATAAGGGTTTGCAGAATGGACTGGTGGCTGCTCCATATAACGGGCCACAGCCTGTGTAGGTTGAGTCCCTGTGGAGTTTGCAAGGGCAGCATCTAGAGTACAGGGAGGCAGGTGTGTCTCTATCATGAGAGCAGAGAGGACCATGTGAGTGGAATTGTGGGTATTGGCACTTTTGGACCCAGAAGGGCCTCAGACCCTCACAGTTTCTGCACAGTTCCCAGACCAGACTGCACAGCACATCATGGGCCCTCAGAAACCTCAGGGTCAGCTGCACACAGAGTCAGGGCCACCTCTTAGGGGAATAGTTACCCAGTTCAGGTTAGAGAGAAGAGAAGCCAGGAGAGAAGTGAACCCCATGCCCATCAAACCTCACCCCACTGCCACATCGAAGAGGGAGGAGATGCCACACCTAAAGGGGACTGAGTGTTACGAACCCAAATCAAGAGGGCTTAATTCCTCAAATTTGAGCTGAAAAGTGGCTGTGTCCTGTGATCTGCCACGAAGTGTGGTCTGCCACAAAGCTCATGGGGGGAGCTCAGAAACCAGCCTTAATCTACATTCTGGAACCAAGGCTTCATTTTCACAGGCTGGAGCTTGTAGCTTAGGAATGAACATTCCAGAAGGAAGCAAGGCACCTAGATGCCACAGGCCCTTGAGAAGGCTTCCAGCCATTCTGTCTCCCACACTTGTCTCTCCTAAACATGGTTCCTGGTGGGTAGAGCCCAAGTTTACAGCTTTGTCTCCAAAAGGGTTCCCAGTCATTTGTCCTCAGAGAATGGGATCAGTGAATGGGACACATGGGCCAAGTCTCCAAATGAATAACTTGGTCACATTCTACTGCCTACTAAGTGTCTCACAGACAGGACCTCTAATCCACAACAAGCCTACAAGGGAGATGTACTGGCTGGTTTTGTGTCAACTTGACACAAGCTAGAGTCACCAAAGAGGGGGGAGGCTCAGTTGAGGAAATGCCTCCATGAGATCCAACTGTAGGGCATTTTCTCAAGTAGTGACCCATGGGGGAGCCCAGTCCATGGTGGGTGGTGCCATCTCTGGGCTGGTGGTCCTGGGTCCTATGAGAAAGCAGGCTTAGGGCTAGGCTGTGCTGGCACACACCTTTAATCCCAGCACGTGGGAAACAGAGGCAGGAGGATCTCTATAAGTTCAAGGCCAGCCTGGTCTATAGAGCTGGTTCCAGGACAGTCAAGGCTACATAGACAATCCCTGTCTCAAAAAACAAAAACAAAACAACAACAACAGCAAGAGCATGTTGAGCAAGCAGCATATCTTCATGACATGACTTCTGTATCAGCTCCTGTCTCCAGGTTCCTGCCCAGTTGACTTTCTGTTCTGACTTCCTTCAATGATGAACACTCCTGTGGAAATGGAAGTAAAATAAACCCTTCCTCCTCAATTTGCTTTTTGGTCACAGTGTTCCATTGCAGCAACAGAAGCCTATAGGTGGATTTATCTATCCTACGAGCAAGCTCCCAAATAACCACACAGAGGCTTCTTATTAATTATAAAAGCTTAGCCTATAGCTTAGGCTTGCCCCACTAGCTCTTATAACTTAAATTAACCCATTTCTATTTATCTACATGTTGCCACATGATTCATGACATTTGACTGTTCTCCTGAATGTCTTGCTGGAATCTGGCTGGTGACTCTGTGTCCCTGCCCTTCTTCCCAGAGTCCTCTCTGCCCCCCAAATCCTACCCAGCTATTGGCTGTTCAGCTTTTTATTAAACCAATCCAAGTGACAAATCTTCACAGTGTACAAAAAGATTATTCCACAACATTTTTCCCTTTTTGTCTCAATAAAAAAAAAAAGATTTTAACTCTAACATAATAGAACTATAAACAATAAGAACAATTATCAGGTAGGAATTACACTTACAATGTGTAAGTGTAATTTGTACTTGGCATACTTGGAGGAAATACTCCGTTATTTATGTTATCTTGATGAGTTCAAAGCTCTGTACCTAACTTAGCTACTATCATAACTAAGGAAAACTATGACTATGACTAACTGGTCTTTAACTCCATCAAAGACACCAGAAGGATATAATGTTGCCTGGGTAAACAGGAAGTGGAGTGTCAGTCACTTTGAAACCTCCAGAAATGATAGACATCTGGCTTCCTGGACAGTCACTAAAGGTTCCTCTGCAACATTGGGCATTCTATCTTTGGCCTAAGGGCCTAGAATATCTGGCAGACTCTTTTATAAAACAGGAATTTTGAAGGACTGTTCTACCCTGTCTTGGCAAAGTTTAGCAGTCTCTTGTCTTTGTGTCCTACTGGTTCAGTTTGGACAGAATACTGTCAGCAATCAAGGCAAGGACAATTTCTGGCCCAAATGGCTAGTTTTTGCTATAAAGAAAGCAAACTCCATATGGAGGTTCTTCAATGCCCATCATCCTTTTTTGAATTAAATTGGTGCTGCCAGGAGTAGACATGTCTTGCTGTTATGAAAAGCCTTATGTTATTAAAACATTTTAAATGCCAAATTCTGTAAGTCTTTGAAGTATTTGAAGATCTCATATCTATCTAGAATATATCTCTGTATGACCTTGAAAACATACCTAACAAGACTATAAGTTTGATAGTTATAGAAGATTAACTACTAACCTGTATTTACTATTCTATAGCTTTCAAAGACTAAAACTTTACATAACATTTTAAATGAGCTGCACAGGTACAATACCTTAAATGAGAATAGAAACATATACAGTATAACAAAAATAACCTTAAATTTGTATCGATATACAAAAATGTAAAATACTTGAGACTAGTAGTTGTTTAAAAGTAGACTAAACGTTCTATCCTTTATCTCATAATTTCTATACTATATCCCCCTTTTTTTCCTTTAGAAAGAGATCCTTGAATCTATCTCCTTTGTTTAGCGTTTTCCATGACTATGACCAATAACAACTTGTAATCAGCCACCCTAAATAATAACAAAGATCTATAACCCACCAAATGACCAAAAGCTATCCACCCCACCTCTTAGGAATTTGGGTGTCATGTTCTCTAGACTGCTTCCTGTTGTCTGGGGATGCTGGCATCTTCAAGAGACCCTGGGAAGACTAGGACAATAGTCAAGTCCTGGGAGAGTTAACTGTATTATTTGTTGTCCAGTCTCTTTGCAATGGGAAAATGTAAGGCTTATCTGAAGTAAGGCTGGAGTAGTCTGTGAGGGCAAACCATCTCAGCAAGCAGCCGTGAAGCTGTTCTGGATGCAGAACTCTGAGGAAACTGAGTACTGGATCACCCGAGCCACTTGTTTTCACTGGCCCCCTTGTTCTGAAAACACAAACTTTCAAAGATAACACACTATCCACATTAGCACAGGTGTGGAATGTGCCGTTGCACAGGTCAGTTAAGGGTGAGTTTTCTGTTCTGTGTTTGAGAAGGTAAAAGGCATCTGTCATCTTCATAAGTCTGTTTGCACTGTATAATCAAACTGTAATATAAATCTCTATCCATATCATAGGATATAGGATAACATGCAATAATAAGTCATGAAGACTCTGTAGCCAACAAGATTTATCCCAACATGTCTCATCTCATCTCAGAGCTGGTCCCATCAAGGGATGGGAACATGTCACCTGTCCTGCCACCATTTTTGGCTTCCTCCCCCATGTCTGTAGCCAAGATACTCAGGAGGTCTCCCCCTGTCAAATCCAATCTCCCTTAATCTAGAAGGAATCCACAGTCTTTCATTTCATGGGGAAAGGATTAAGGAGGGGGGCAAGTTTGTTTGTTTATAAGGGATACAGTGCATCATGGCAAGGGAGGCATAGCAGCTGGGGTCCATCCATGGCATTGACATCTTGTGGCATGGCTTGTTATATCTTGGCAGATCAGGAAACAGAGAAAGACCAGAAGTGGAGTCAGCTTATACTCCTGAATGCCTATTCATACAACTCCACATCCACTAGCTAGGTCATGGCCAGAAGGTGCCACACCCTTCTCAGATACCACCAGCTAGGAGCCAAGTGCTCAAACATAGGGAACAGGGGTGGGGGATGGGGTGCTTTACATTGAAACCATGATGACCATTACCACCACCACCATCACTACCATCATCACTACCACATCACAATTACCACCACACTCTCCATCATGGCCACTATCATACCATTATCACATGACCGTCACCATCATTCCCACAGTCATTACATCATCATCAATCCTCGTGATCAGATCATCCAAATGCCTGAGACTATAAAACATCTCACTTCTCATCCTTTCTGCCTTCCCTGTCGAGTTAGGTACTACCTTTCTAAGCCTCAATGTTCTCAGGCACGGAGGACTCGTAAGTCCCGTTTGCAAAAAGAGCTTGGACCAAGGAGCTCTTTCCCTACCAGTCCCCTCCTTCCTGAGCATTCCCACAACAGGACAGACTCTCTGCCTGAGAACACCATGAACTCCAACCCTGAGCAGCATCCTAGCAGCAAGTTCAAACAGAATAGAGACAACATATATAGCGAGACTTGTACGTAAATACAGAATGTGCTAGACGGTGGCATAGACTGTTTGTATGACCTGCTGGAGGTATCTCCGTGGCACTATGGACAGCGCCAGACTCATGAATTGCCTGCTCCAAGGATCTTCTCTAAGGAGGCTTTTAGCTGAGATCTAAATGAAAAGGAAGCAGCCATGCACATGCTGAGAAACGTGAGCTAGGCAGAGAGAGGGACAGTACGTGCAAAGGTCCTGAGGCAGGAACAGAGATGAGGAACACTCCTCCAGCTGGTATGTAGGGCAGAGAAACCTGATCCATAAGAGCAGAAGTGAGAGCCCTACAGCCATAGCAGAGTTTCTGTGAGATTTTGAGGACAGTAGTAGCCACCAAAGTGTTAGCAGGGAAGTAGCCTGTTCTCATTTGTGTGTCAAGAGATGGGCCGGTCTTGTGTGGCAGATGAGTTAGTTCCAATGGAAAGGCAACAGCGCAGCTACTCCCAGCACGCCAGGCTGATCCATGCATGTCACTACCCTGAGGCCACACAAGCGATGCTGCCAGGCACTGGTCCTCCTATGCTCTTTGTCCTCCAACCACCTTTCCAGCATTGCCCTGTGGCCACACCTGCCCTGCAGAGCTAGAGCTGCCAGGCTATCCTCAGGGGCAGACTTCTTAGTTCAGGTGAGGAGCAGAGATGACGGTGCCTGGGCAGGGGTAGTGTGGCCTTTCAATTCCATGCCAAGCTGCAATACACTTTTCAAGACTGCACATGCTTTTACCCTGGCGCCTCCATAAGAGACACACTTTTGGATGTGTTTTGAAAAAAATATTCCATATGCTAATGGAATGTCACCATCTGCCAAAGAAGGCAGAGCTGTTTTTAAAGGAAAAACTATTACAGAAATGAGGTATTCACAGAAGGGCACTAAAGAGCCGACTGTCGCTGACCTGAGCCTGACCCGGGCCACCTGTGTTACCAACATGAAAAGGGGCAAGGAAGTCTGGGACCAATCCCCCCTTCTACCCTCTCTTTCTCCCTCTCCCTCCATTTTTCCTCCACTCCCTCCACCCCCCCTTCTTGGAGACATGATGAAATTTCCTGAAACAAAACCTCATAGCCCATTCTACAGACTGCTTTTACCTTAGGTGGAACAGTCCCCACGGCCCCTTTTATCTCCCGTTCCTGAGGTGCAGACCTGGCCCTGGGCTGTTTGTGCAGATGGGCCTCAGGAACGTTCCCAAGGAGGGAGCCAGCAAGCAGGAGCCAGGGCGAGGTTGGAGGCTGCCGTGGGATCCCAGAGTCCTGGAAGGAGTGTGCGGCCAGATTAGGTGTCCAGTGTGTGAGCAGCAGACAGCCGCTGCTCCCAGGGAGATGCCTGCTTTCTGGTTCTGTCTGGACTACAGCTCACCTTCCTTTCTTCTCAACCCCCGTGTCCCTCCAGACTCAGGAGCAACCATGAGCCCCTTTTCTAGGCAGCTCTCCGGTCAGTGCCTCTCTGAACACCTCCACTATTCAGACTCCAAAGCACTACCTGTCCACACACACCTTCCCACAGCTTCGTTTCTCCTTTCCAGGGAACTGGATGCATGCTCCAGGGCTTCCCCACCTCAGGGTCTTTGTGTCTCCATAGTTTCATCAGGAACATCTTTTCTTGACTTAGTATGTATCTGACTCCTTACCACTGAGGTCTTTCTTGCTCAGGTGTCCCAAACCTTCTCCAACCCCTGCCCGCATGATCTGTTCATAGCTCTTATTCATCTTAATTTAGCTTGTCATTGATGTGTTTTGGCGCACTGGAGCAGGTACAGGGGACTACTTCTTATGGAATGCAAACCTCATGAGAGCAGGGACTGTGTCCCCTTTCTGCTACAGCGCCACTTAATGGTATACAGGAGACATGCACCCAATATGGGAGGGAGTCTTTTTACCTGCTCTACCTCCCCGCCACAGGCAAGCAAGCCCTCATCCCTACCTTACCTAACCCCTGCCACCTCTTGTGTTTTTCCTTATTCTAGACCTCAGCATCCTTCTCCTGAATTGGGACAGGTGACACCCAGCTCACTAGCCCAGGACAGAGCCTGAGCACGCTGCCCCTTGCACTCAATCACACTTGTGTTGACCCAGGCACATCACACACAATATTGATCAAGAACGCATGCCAGAAGCCAGGTGGGGTGGTGTATGCTTTTTAATTTTAGCACTCAGAGGGCAGAGGCATGTAAATCTCTACAAGTTCAAGATCAGCCAGGTCTACATTGTTCCAGGCCAGCCAGGACCACAGTGAGACCCTGTCTCAAAACAAAACAACAAAACACATGCCAAGGATGTGGAAGGGAGGGAGGAGAGATGAGCAGAGGGTCCGTCAGCATGAAGGGACCATACAGCTTGAAGCCTAGTCCCTCTGTAAGGGGCGGAGGTGTGGGTAGGGCTCTGCTGGCCTCATGGCACCCACAGAGCACGGATAGAGAAGCAAGGGCCACCTACAGACGCCAGCTGTGCCTAACAATATGACAGAAGCAAATCTAGGCAAGGCATTCTCCCATCTTTCCCACAGAGGGCATAATGGACAGCCTAGACCCTGCTTGCAAACTCAGGGCTGCACTGTGGGGGGGGGGGAGGCAGTCCTAGGCTGGTGCAAGCACCTGCATCTGTCCCCTCCCATGCCATCCCAGACACCGCTATGCCCTGAGCACACTCTCAGCTACTTACGTGCCACCGACGGAGCTACCAGGAATCATTTAAGTGATAGCACTCAGTCCCCTCCAGTACTCTAAACAACCTGTTTCCTAGTCATGAAAGCTCGGGTTCTAGGCAATGAATGTCCTTGCTCGCTGGCCTCCCTGTACACAGATGACAGAGCTCCAGTCCTAGGCGAAGGCTCTGGGCTCAAAGCTGCCCTTTCCTCTGACAGCTGCTAGCCAGGAGCCCTTGCAGGATGCAGCCTACAAGAGAAGCCAACTGGTACCAAGGGTATTGAGGATGGGAGGAAGACCTCCCCAGGACACTAGGCTGGGATGTTCCTAAGACCCAAACCCTGGTCTTCTAAGTCCTGGGTTCTCCCAGGCCAGCCCAGGAAGAAGTTTCAGACTAGTGACAAAACCAAACCGCTCCTGGAGGGGTCTGGAGGCAAGTGGGGAGGAGCAGAAAGCCAGGAGCAGTGTGACTCCATCTTCTCAACTCTCGAGTTGAGATCCACCAGAGCAGCTATGCCCGCCCGCCATGCCACTTTCACACAGCTGCGCCTACGCAGCCGTGGATCTGCGAGCTAGATCACCAGAGGTTCACGTGGGGCACTATGGGGCACACCTATGATTCCAGTACTTGGGAACAGAGGCAGGAGGATTACTGTGAGCACTAGGACAGATAGCCTACAGAGGCCATTCCAAAAACAAAGAGATTTCAAGGGCTCACTGCCCATTCCTCAGGCAGATGCTGGTACCTGAAAAGAGCCAGCCATATGTTCCTTGATAGCGGGGTAACCACTAGGTAAGAGGCAGCTTAATGCAAGGAGCCTGTAGGAGGCTGGAGACTTTGGAGCTCTGAAGAGAAAAGCTAGCCTACTGGTAAAGACCAAGCCAACCCTACACCTAAACCCTGCCCTGCTTTAAGGGGAACCCAAGTCCAGCAATGGGAAACTGTAATCTGGTTCTGGACTCCTTCCTCCTCTAGGCTTTTGTTAACTACCTCCTTACAAACATATTCAGTGACTACACAGGATGCTACAAGATCTATCATCCACCTTGACCCTTTCCTCTATAAGCTCCACAGCCCTTCACTGACACAGTGAATCAGCAGATCACTAAAAACGCTTACCATCCCAGTATTTCAGACACAAGCTGAAGAAGCTAGCTTTAAAAAGAAAAAAAAATTGCCAGAAGCTAGAGAGATGGCCTAGTTCTCAGCACCCAAACGTAGCTCACAACTGTCTGCAACTCCGGTTGAAGGGGACCCAGCGCCCTCTTCTGGCCTCTGCAGGTACTGCATAACTTGGTGCACAGACCTACATATAGGCAGGCAGTGCTGGCTAGTCATCTGAAAGTAGGGAACCTCAGTTGGGAAAATGTCTCCACTCTATATAACCTCACTACAGGCAAGCCTCTAGGGCATGCTCTTGGTTAAAGATGGATGTGCGAGTGCCTAGCCCACTGTGAGCAGGGCCGTCATAGGCTGATGGTCCTGGTAGAAGAAAAACTGAACAAGCCAGCACGGGCAAGCCAGTACCCATGGCTTCGGGCTTCACTTCCTGCCTCCAGGCCTAAGCCCTTCCCCCAAGTTGCTTTTGATCGTGGTGTTTTATCAGGGTGACAGAAACCAAGACAGACAAAATGCTCACATACAAAATAAAAAGACATTGGTTTTTTTCCCCCCTAAGACAGGGTTTCTCTGTGTAACAGTTCTGGCTGTCTTGAACTCACTTTGTAGACCAGGCTAGCCTCAAACTCAAGAGATGTGCCTGCCTCTGCCTCCTGAGTGCTGGGATTAAAGGCGTGTGCGACCACTGCATGGCCGTAGGAATACATCTTAAAAAATAAGTGCTTCTGGAAGTTGGGAGAGGTGATCTAGATTTCCGGGTTACCTTGAAACCTAGCATCACTGGGTCTGCATTCCTGGAGTCATCTGGGCTTGCCTTGTGCCTTCCTGACAGGCAGCAAAGACCCCAAGCAGAAAAGCCAGGCAGCTAACAGGGAGAAGGATCATGAGCCAAATGGCTGGTGGGAATCTTTACTATTTAGAGGACAAGCAGGCTGGAATGGCAGGACAGCTCATCTCTGATGGCAGCTGAGGGGTACAAGACCCTCAAACCCCAGCACAGGAAGAAGGATGAAAGCGGGGAGAAGGGGGTCTTTACCAGCTCTGGGAGGAAAAGAGGCCAGGATCTGTCTTAGTTCGGGTTTCTACTGATGCAAATAAACATCATGGCCAAAACCTAAGTTGGGAAAGAAAGAGTTTATTCCACTTACATGTCCGCATTGCAGTTCATCATTGAGGGAAGTCAGGACAGGAACTCACACAGGGCAGGATCCCGGAGGCAGGAGCTGGTGCAGAAGCCGTGGAGGAGTGCTGCTTATGGCTTGCTTCCCCTGGCTTGCTCGGAGTGCCTTCTTAGAGACCCCAGGACCACTCGCAGTGGGCTGGGCCCTCCCCTACCAATCACTAACTAAGAAAATGCCCTACGGGCTTGCCTGCAGCCCCATCTTAGGGAGGCATGGTGGAAGTGTGTTCTTAATTGATGCTCCCCCTCAGATAACTTTAACTTGTGTCAAGTTGACATGAAACTATCCAGTACAAGGTCCAAGCTGCTATTCCACCCTCCCATCCCACCCCCAAACCACACTGAGAGTTTATCCCTTGCTGTTCCTAAGAACTAGCCCAAACCATAGGGAACAGCTTACTTGTATTTACAACAGTTGGGCAAGAAACAAGCCAATCTCCACTTTCAATTGAACTGGCAAAAAGATATATCCTTATAACCAAACACTAAGCCACTGAACAAGAATGACATGGGGTGATCACCACAGGGGGGGAAGGGCAGGGAGAGACGGGGGAAGCAGCCCACTCCACTCTTTGGGTTGTAAATTAGTTTTCTCATCCAAGCTCGTGGGATCAGGTCATCCAAATGCTCTTCTGTTTCATTCGGAAAGCCCACTCTCACACCTGCTCACTTCCTGCACCTGTAGCCCTGTCGCTCGCACCATTTCCAGAGGAAGGGTCCTCTCACCTGGAAGTACTTGGGGCCACTTCCCACTTCACAGATCTCATGAAGAAATGAAGCAGACCCGCAACGCCCATCTGCTGGCAAGGGGCCCTCAGCTCTTGAAGCTTTCTGGGAGAGCATTAGGTGATGAATTCCACAGGCCAGAAACACCACCTTCAGCTTCACCTTACAGAACAGACGACCTTGAAAATCCACCTTTAGGTAGGTCACTTAATTCCTGACAGCACAAAACTGTTTTTCTGAAAAATGTAACAGAAGAGTGGAGTACTGCAACACTTTATTGAGAGTATTGGCTTTGAATTAGTAGCTGAAGTAACAATCGCCATGAAGCCAGGTCAGGTGTACGGCATAATACTCATCTTGATTTACTGACATTACTTAGCAAGTTACTGGACAAAGGTCAAACTTTTTTTTTATTAAGCACATTCCACAGTACAAAGCCGTCATGATAATATCTGTACAATTTAACAGTTTCAATAGCTGTTCAGACACATATTTATTTCAAACAGATAATTGGCAAACATAATTAATTACCAGTTAGAATTAGACTACCCCAGTGCTTTAACACATTAATATAGCAGTAATTTACAGTTGCTCAATTACGGTTAGCAAAATAAAGTCCAGAGTACAACTGGGAATTACTACCGTAATCCCAGAAATTGGAATTCCTTGGGTACCCAAGTCCCCTGCTATAATTTAGTAGGCACAATTCAAAGGTTGTGTGCATATTTGAAGGCCATGATCTCCCAAGGATCGACAGGAACTTCTATATTTAACATGCAAAAACAACAGAAAAGTCCAATTGTCCAGAACTCACTTCCTCCCCTCTCCCTCTCCCCTGGGCATTCCTGTCAAACGGATGGTGAGCTGTGAGGTGGTGTGCTCACACCTCCCCCTTATGGACAGGGGCCTTCTTTCTACATATTTGAGCCCCCACCTCTCAGAGACAAATGGAGAAGCATGTGAGGAACGATGTATCAAAACAAACAAGAAAAAAAGAAAGAAAGAAAAGAAACCAATATTAAAAAGCATCACCAACCCAGTAAACAAATCACCAACACACAGAGCCCACAGCCATCACAATGCCAGGACAAGTGGAGCCCAGAGCTTTCTCTCTCCTAGAGTGTGCTTCCATGGGAAGAGGCTCCATTCACAGGGAGGGCAGGTTGGTCCTTTAAAGGGAACTGACATTCCTTGATCTTTGGAAACAATGGTGAGGGGCAAATCAAAACCTAATCTTGAAAGAGGGAAATCATGTCAACCAATGTCCTGTCTGTGTCTCTCTCATGCCGGGAGCTTTGAGGACTGAAGTGATGAGGGACAACAGAGCTGACGGGGCCTGAGGCTGTGCTCCACATACGAGTGCTTGACCTCAATGTGGGCTCTCACCAGCTGACCTGCTCTGCAGGCTCTAACTCAGCAGCCTCCAACACCTTGCAGAGTGCAGAGAGCCCCAAGCCAGGAGCCCCGTCAACGGGGCTGCCTTCCCCCGTCTCAGGGTTACTGCCACAGAGAAGGATGCTGGACAGAAAAGCCAAGGATCACCATGATGAAGTGACCCCCAGCTCTCAGGAGGGGTACACATGAGGAAAAGAACAGTGACATAAAGACCACAGATACCTGTCCACTGCAGATGCCACAAAACGAGTAACATCGTGTTAGACTCCTGCAGTCCCGTGGGAAAGCACGGCACACAGACATGACAAAAGAAGGGCGAGTGAATACTGCAGGACAGCTCTAGGGTCACAGCAACCCTGGAGCAGGGTCCCACCCACCTGCGCTAGTGCGCCCGCAGCACGGCAACCTTGAGCTTCATTGTTATGTACATTATATCTACATGCGGGGACAGTATTTTAAATTAGGAGGCAAGCACATGGATAAAGGTGTTACTCTACCAAATACCAAGAAATGATGACGGAACAGAGAACAGTTAATAAAAGAAAACAGCTATATTACCTGTGGAGAGGCAATATAACTCACTCTTTAAATTAAAAGAAACTGGTACAGAAAGGAAGTGAAATCCAAAAATACTAAAATAATTCAGAGCTGTCCATTGTCCGACACATTCCTATGCACGTCAGAATACAGTGGCCTGAAGGTCTAAGGAGAAGCTGCTGCTGCTGCTGCTGCTGCTGCTGCTGCTGCTGGAGAGGAAAGCCCTCAACACCCAACATTCACCAAGAATGCAACGCTGACTTTAGTACCAAACCAAGGTGCAAAGCGACGTAAATTAGAGGCAAGTCTTCTCCTGACGGTCGCTCTGCTTCTGAAGAACAGGCCATGTGTCCTTCATGGGAACATGTGCATCGGAAGCGTTGGGTTCTTCACTGAAGGGAGGGACATGAGCTCTGCTCTACTTGCAGGTGGTAAGCTGCGCTGTCCTTCTACAAGTAGAGCCGGAGGCGGCGGTGGGAAATGTTGGGGCTTGAAGAGTGGGGCTGCTTTGTGTCTACCCAGCATCTAGAACCAATTCCAGCCCCAGAATTCAGCTGTCAATGAACTCCCTTAGGCATGTGGTAGCCATGTAGCCAGTAGTTCAAGATCAGGAAACCCTGGAGAAGAAACGAGAACAGACAGTAATTGGACAGGACATGGGAGGGACATAGAGCGCAGGCTCGAGAAAGAAAGGGAGGGAGGCCACGCTCTGAAGACTTCACTCAACGAATACAAGAGTCTGCCAGGTGGATTTTTCAGTGGACTTATAAAGAATCTTCCAAGAGAAAGTAGCGAGGGAGAAAATGTCTGTTTAGGCAGACACAGTGTTAACACATGGGAAACCAGGAGCAGTAAACATCTGAGTGGCTCTCAGATCCCTGCTGATGGGCTCCTACACACACAGCAGGTGTCATTTAGGATCAGAGCTGTTCCCCCAACCAGCACTACTGGTCAAAGTGAGTTGTCCAAGGCAGCACAGATCTGCCATTGTTGGTAAGATTCTTGATTCTTAAAGAGCTCCACAGGGCTTGGTTGACATGTTACAGGCTATGTACGCTTTGTCCCAACTACTCAATTCTGCCACTGAAGCACAGACACAGCCACGGTAAACGTGGACAAATGAGCACAGCTGTGCGCCAATCAAACTGACTTGATGGAGGTTGGAATTTTAATATATAATTTGTACATGACATGAAGTTTTCTTTATGTTATTTTTCAAGTGTTTAAAATATAAGAACTATTTTTGGCCTGGAGTGGCATAAAAAACAAAGCATACAACAGGTAAATTCAGTGCTTGGCCACAGTGTGTTAGCCCTGAACAAGGCGCACTTCTTCAGTGTCATTTATGGGAGTCAGAATCTTGACTAAAGAATATCTGAAATGACGGGACTTTGGCTGACTTGGTATTCGGAGTTCTCAATCTTTTCATCCCCACAATGTCTCAATTTTATACATGGGTGTTTTGTAGTTTTTAATAAAAAAGAAAATACTAGTAAAAAGCTACAAAGAATTAAGTAATGTTTTTAAATTAAGAGAACTTTAACCACAAGTCTTGATATACATATATTCACAGAAGTGTGGGTAGGTATTAAGTCTACGAAGTGTGACTTGCACAGAATCCAGTGGCCCTTGGCAAATCTTCAAGTTGAGAATGCTGCTCTCAGTAGTTATGGGTATCTGGGATGTGGGCAAGTGGGCCATCCTTTGTGCTTCTAAACTAAGCATATTGGTGAGCATATTCTGTCACCAACAGTGTAATGGCTCTGTAACTAGAGCAAAGGACTTGCTTCCCAAAGCACCTGCCACCCTCACCATGAAGGATGGCTTTCAAGGCTCACAGCACACTTCAGTGATCACTTCTTTCGGAGATAGCAATGAAGAGTGGACTGTGGTGGTGGGAAGAAAAGTAATCTGAATTGTCCTTGTCTGTGCACATGCACCTGTCTGTCTGTCTGTCTGTCTGTCACAGAACCAAGGGACTAGGGGAAAAAAACGTTGATTCCTGCACTCAAAAATCAAAGCTGAAGTTGTCCTGGTGCATAATGGCCATGAGCATTTTTGGAAATCACTTAGGGAGCCAGTTTTTAAGACAGCAACCACATCCCTCACCTGTTAACGCTGATGGGAAAGCCAAGGAGTGCAGGGTTCTATCGTGGGACCACCCAGATCTCACCTGCTAGGTCCAGAAGAGGCTTGTTCACATCACTAGGGAATTCCCAGAAGGAAGGGAAAGCCCACGAGCAAGGCCTTGAAGAGCCCAGGTAGGGCTAGGGTTTCAGCACACTCACCAGATTGGGCCAAAGTGCAGACCGCTATCTGGAGATGTAGGTGTAGGTTCTAGAGGGAGAGCGTGTCTCATTCTGGGCACTGGGAGGCACGTTTAAGAAATCCCAAATCAAAATAGTGTCATCGTGAGAACTGCTGATGATCTGAAACTCATCAAACTGCAGCCGGAACACACGTCCAGAGTGTTCCTGCAAAAGAGCAGCTTGGTGAGCAGTGCTGTCTTTACAGCCCCACCCCAGAGCCATAGCCAACTCCAGTTGAAAAGCCAGCATGCATCCGAGCTTCCTGCACGGCCTCCCAGCCACTGAACTGTGCCCTTTCTGAGAACAAGCTCTGCTTTGCCTTCTAGGTTTTTCTTTTTAAATTATAAACATTATGCCTTACATTATGACAGAAGAAAATGTGTCACAGAAGAAAAGCTACGTGGTCACCTCAAAGGCCGTCAGAGTTATCCACTCAGGATACTCTGTAAAATCAGAATAAGAAGGGTGAAGTTGCTGTAATTTTTTTTGGGGGGGGGGGGGGTTCAAGATAGGGTTTCTCTGTGTACAGCCCTGGCTGGCTTAGATCCTGCTTTGTAGACCAAATGGCCTCAAACTCACAGAGATGGCCTGCCGCTGCCTCCTGGGTGCTGGGATTAAAGGCATGCACCACCACCACCCAGACACTATACCTATATTTGTGTATATGTATGTATGTATGTTTGTGTGTGTGTGTGTGTATTATCCATAACTAAGAACATCTATGTTAAACCACAGCAGACATCAACACTCATGGTGAAAGCAAGAATGGCCCACACCGCAGTTCTGCCTGCCTGGTCTAGTCCATGGAGGAAATAAGAAAATGCAAACACTATTGCTGGAGCTGGAGCGAATGCTCAGTGGTAGTTGCTCTTACAGAGGACTCAGACTCAGACTCAGTTCCCAGCACCTATATGGGGGCTCACAAGCTCCATAATTCTAGCTCCTGGGATCCAACAGACACAAGGTGAATGCACACGCAAGTAAGCAAAACATTCACAACATTTTCATGGACAGCCCATCACTGTTTTCAGATGTCTTCTCAAAAAAAAAAAATCCAACAGAATCAGTATTAGATATCAACAGCTTTGATAACATTACAAAAGACTGACATATCAAAATAAAGCATTTATTTGGTCTTAAAACAACCAAGCTATTCTGCTATTTGCACTGACATGAACGAGCAATCAGCTGGAGGTCATTAAGTTAGTATCATAGGCCAGGCACAGACAGACAAGAATTCCACAGACCGTGGATTCTCACAGAAATGAGACGAAAAAGAGGATACCAGAGTGAGGGGTGGGAGACAGCTAGATGGAGCGAGAAAGACGGGTCAAAGTCAATGCTCATCAAAGGGTCCAAAGTTTCCGTTAGAGTGCAAGAACCCCTGTTAATCAGCCACTGAATTACTGTGTGACCACAGCAAAAGGTAAAGTGTTGTGTACTTCAGAATTTATGAAGAGTAGCTTTGCTTCTTTTGTTTGTTTTTGTTTTTGCAGGTGGGTGACAGAGTCTTATGTATCCCAAGCTGGCCTCACACTCACTGTGTAGCCAAGGATGACTCCTGATCCTCCTGCCTCTACCTCCCAAGAGCTGAGATTACAGCTCTGAGCTACCACACTTGGTTTAAAAACAGATTTTTAATATTTCTGCAACAAAGAAATTAAAATTGATGGACTCATAAATTAAAATTTAATAGGCCAAAATATCAGACTATATACTTTAACAATACATAATTATTTATTAATTCAAAATAAACTTTAAAAATTAAAGTGTTTCTATATGGCAAAACAATAATCCATGTAACACAGGGTGATGATAAATTCTACCTTAGCAGTACACAAATGTGCAATTACAAAATGTAACACATGGCTGGGCGGTGGTGGCACACACCTTTAATCCCAGTACTCAGGAGGCAGAAGCAGGTAGATCTCTGTGAGTCTGATTCCAGCCTGGTCCACAGAGCGAGTTCCAGGACAGGCTCCAAAGATACAGAAAAACCCTGTCTTGAAAAACCAAACCAAACAAAACCAAACAAACAAACAAAATAACAAAGTAAAATCTAAAATGCAACACAGCCGCACAATGAAGACTTCTGCCAGGCTACATGAGGTGCCAGTCCGCCTCCAGAGGACCCTTTATTATACTAACAAAGATGCTACATTCCTTGGTCAAAATTACCCATGATTCCCTGAAAGCATGGTACAAGACACAAGCTTACAAGCTTTCCTGGGTACCCCATCCATCCCAACAAATCACATACCACCAAGGTACGCAGACACAACGTGCTTGCCGGGGCCCGAGGGTCAAGAGCAGCTTGCAAGTCCCAGACTTTAATCTTCCTACAAGGGAAAAATGAGACTGGAATTAATGCAAAAGTTAACATTGTCTACATCATGGACATCCATGACAAGCCAGCGTGCATCTGAGTCTCCATCAAACCCGTGAGCAACATGCTGATGCTTCTAAGTTCCTGAGTGCCTGATTTTGGGAAAACCTTCCCAGAGTTCCTGAAACTTTAAAGGGATGTTACTGTTAAGGAGATGAACAGGCAGGGGGCTTGGGTTCCTAACTAGGTATCTATGTCACCAAATTCATTACTTGGGTAACTGAGTACGAGACTCCTAGAATGCCTTCCTCCAAATGAAATGTTTAGATAATCAGGCTTATATAATGCAGGATTGGGGCTTAAAGGCTCCATTTGTCATTGAGAACAACAGAGAAAAAGAGGAATTATATTACTGAGTTCAAGCGGGAGAGGATAGTGGTGTTCCTGGTTTATTTATAATTAAGGCGGTTTAATTCCGTGTGTGTACGTGCATGCATGCATAGTCACGTGCACACGGGTGTAGTGAGTGCTCTCCTTCTCCAGGGGTTCCAGGGTTGAACTCAGGTTGCCAGGCTTGTGCAGCAAGCACCCTCAACTACTGAGCCATCTGCAGGCCCTACTCTTTCTATTTCTGGCAATAGTTAGAATAAAAGCTAGAACTCAAGTGCCTGGCTATGGTACGATTGAGGCAAGCTTTACTTCAACTTTCTGGGCCTGGGCATCCTCACCTGACCCACTGGTATGTCAGATCTTTCTCACACAGAGTCCAGCACGCATAGAGTTCTTTATTAATAGACAACAGTTTTGTTCCTGACAAGGCAACAGTCATGCATGTGCAGACTAAACACATACCCATCGTAGGCGCCGCTGACAATCCTCTTGTTATCAAAACGGATGCATCGGACCAATTCTTCGTGCCCCTCTAGGACTCTTAGACAGGCCCCACATTCAATATCCCATAGCCTTAAATAAGAAGCAGTCATCTATGAAACAAATTCCCACATGACTCAAGCCTTCCCCAAGTCTGTACACGTGTTTCATACAGGTAAGACTTTTCATTCTCCTTGAATTCCATCTTCTCATCTTACTCCTGGCTCATATCACATATATATAGCTAAATCAGGTTCTAACATTTGTGCTTCCAGCACTAATTTAGGCAGAAGGCTCATTTCTGTTATAATTTATGTAATTTGAAACTTTTAAGAGACTTTTTAAAAAAAAAAATCATCTCAACAAGCTATTTCAATTATGCTAAGTGCCTGGGAATTCTTTTGGTATCTCAGGTGATAAATCCAGAGCCTGGTGGCTTCAGAAGAGCTTTCCTGGACAAGACATGAACTTGGGGCAGGAAAGGAAGAAAGCATGTCCACCAAGGAAGGACAGGGAGATCACACAGAGGCGGGGACTCTAGTCCTAGTGGTCTGTCTCCAAATCTTGACGAAGCTCAGTGGTGCTTGTGTGTGTTAGATATCAGAGGTGCTTGGTTCCTGAGGGCTGTATCTCAGACTCGCTGGGTGTGCAGTGTCTTAAAAAACCAAACCACTGGCCACATCAAGCATTCTCCTCTGCATGATACATAGGATATAAACTCGTATGTGTTCTAATTCTGGAGAAAGAGACCCTTTCAGTTTTGTTTCCTACTGATTGGTTTTTTGTAATAAATAAATAAACCAATATCAATTTCTACGCACCGGATGGTGTTATCTGATGATCCGCTAACAACCAGCCGGTCTCTGTACTGCAAACAGGCGATACCCCGCTTATGCCCATTCAGAGTGCGAACAAACTCACAAGTGCTCGTGCTCCACACCTGTGGACAGACAGCAGCGCTGTTAGAAGACAGCAAATCCTGCCACAAGATACCTTCAGAGGAAGCTGGGCAAAGAGATGCATCCTACAATCCTAGTGTTCAGAAGGCTGAGGCAGGAGGATGGCCAGCTTAAAGACAGTGTGACTGCATAGTGCAGGCAGGGGCACACTCCAAGAATGACCCCAAATGACTGGCCATAAACTTTCTCCGTGGCTACCAATGGCTAGGTAGAAACTGGACAGCGCGAGCTTTCCTGGCTGTGGGTAATGAAACTGGGATGAAATACAGGGGAGTTTAGGAGTCTCTAAACTGTGACATTTTCACAAAGACAACATCTAGAAGGCGCAGGTATTTTTGTGTGGAGGAAAGTCTATGTCAGATTCTGTTTTCACACTAGCTCACACGTCACACTTCATGTACTGACATACAAAATCTTCACCGTCTACACCCTCCTCATCTACCAGTTTCTGGAGTAGCACCATATATTTTGCCACATGACTCCTAATATTCCATACATGATATAAATACTCCCCTCTTGTGAATCTGCCTGTAACACGCAGATGCTCACGGGCACACTTACTATGTGATGAGCCAGACAAGAGGACACAGTCACTGGGGTTTCTGAGCTGGTGAGCCAAGATGCATTTGCAGCTCAATGGAATGAGCTGGTATTTCTATGCCCATCCCCTCCAGATCGAGTTAGACCCCCAAGCCCATGCCGTATACAAAAATTTAATTCAAAATAGATCAAAGGTCTAAATGGAAGAGCCGAAATTTATACAACCCTCGGGGAGGAGGAACAAAAGACTAAATCTCTAGTGACGGGCAATGGTTTCTTAGGTATCACAAAAAAAGCACACGCAACACACAAAAAAATAAACGGATGTCATCAAAATTAAAGTTAATTGTGATTCCAAGGATTGGTATCAACAAAGTAAGAGCAAAATCATTCATCTGATTAAGGAGCTCATTTCCAAGGTATAAAAAAAAAATTATAACTCAACCAAAAAAATAAAACCAAGTTTTTAAATGGGCTTAAGATTTAAACACATTTATCCAGAGCAGGTACACAGTGGCCAATAAGTAAGACACCACTCACCACCAAAGAGTGCAAGCCAAACTGCAGATACTCCTAATTTTCTAATTAAGTCCAAGTGCTCCTGACTGTCAGGGGCCACTCTTGTCCTGACTGTGATGTGGTTAAGTTAATGCACACAAAATCTACTGGTTCAGCTTCCAGACACCTAAGTTTTGATGTGATATGGCCCGTGATTTGTGGGACAAGTTACCAGAGCACAGAGCACTGCCCAGTACCAGTTTATTTGTTTGCTTGCTTACTTGTTTGTTTGTTTTTCAAGACAGGGTTTCTCCGAGTAAAAGCCCTAGCTGGTACTGTCCTGAAAGTAGCCCTGTAAAACTAGCTGGCCTCGAACTCACAGAGATCCACCTACCTCTGCCTCCCGAGTGCTGGGATTAAAGGCGTGCACCACTAACACCTGGCTAGAACGTTCTTAAAACTAGCACAAAGCCTTATGCTAGCAGGACTATAACATGGGACAGTCACACTGGAAAACCATTTGGCAGTTCCCTGGGATGTTAACCAATTAAGAGAACTAAAAGCATGTGCATAGAGGAACGGGCAAATGTTTACAGCAACATCATTTATATTGACGCAAAGGGAAACAAACAACAGTGCACCAGCACAGAAGGAGAAAACAAAGTGTCATTTGCTTAGAGTGAAGACACATTTGGCCATCAGAAGCAACAAAGCACTGGTCTGGGTTAAGCCCTGTGTTACATGAGAAAGTCAGATACAAAGGGCCACAGTGTATAGGATTCCATTTACATGAAATGTCTAGAACAGGCAAATTCAGAGACAGAGGGTAGAATGCTGAATGTCAGGGACAGGTGGTTGACTCTCCTGCATATTTAGTGTTGTAGGAAAAAGTGTTTACTAACTAGGCTGGGGTAATGTTATACAAAGATGTAAATGCGCTAATAGTACATTTGGAAAAGGCAAATCTTCAGGTATGGAAATTATAGACAATAAATATGTAAGAAATCTGGAAGGATCTTATGAGGCCTTACTGCTAACTATTGGCTACTGATTCTGAGAAAGGGGGGTCACTGTCTGCAGTTGTGCACCCACCTCTGAGCCCATTAGGCTCCAACAGACAACTCTAAACCCATCGTCCCCAGTCAACACTGGTCAAATTCAATGGATCACAGAACAAAGTGAACAGAGATGAAAGTGGGAAAGAGATCTGTGGGAAAATAGGGAATAGGAAAGCGGGAGGCTGGGTGAAAATGGTCAGTATGAACAAGGTGTGAAATTATTAATGAATCAATTTCATCATGAGTATATATATATGTATGTATGGACACACACACACACACACACACACACACACACACACACACAGGGAAAGCTAAACTTTAAATAAGTTAACACAGATAAAGAAATCAGAACTGAATTTTCCATACATCTTAGTCTACAACTGCTGGCCACATTTTGCCTTTCATCTGTCCCAGCCCCCAGCTTAGCTTCCTGAAGACAGGGACATGTCTTGTTCATCTTTCTTTCCCTAGCATCTAACCAGGGCCTATATAATAGCAAGCTCTCGGAAAAGAATAAAGCAAACCTAAGCTCCACAGGACCAATGTGAGCTGTTTGTGAATCAGATGCTCACCCTAATAAAGTGCTGTGGTAGTGGTGGTTGAGTGAGGGAAGGACGTAAAGCTCCTACACATATAGCATGCTCAGCTTAGTCTCTGTCTCTTAAAAAGGTGACTAACAGCCAGGCAGTGGTGGTACACACCTTTACTCCCAGCACTAGGGAGGCAGAGGCAGGTGGGTCTTTGAGTTCGAGGCCAGCCTGGTCTACAGAGTGAGTCCTGGGACTGTCAAAGGCTCTTACACAGAAAAACCAACAATATCATTTCATTCAATTGGCAACCAATGACTTTTTTTCTTCCGTCCTGTCTGTGGCTCCAGAAGCATGTGAAATGGGAGGATCTCATCAAAGTACACAAAGATTAGACCCTGCCACCCGGGGGAGCCACCTCTGCCTATTCTCTGCTGTGTACAGATGGGAAGAGTCAGGGCCAACACTGCAAACACACTCACTTTAATGGTCCTGTCTCCAGAGGCAGACACAATGTACTTATCATCAAAGTCTACTACATTGACAGCAGCACGGTGGCCAACCAGGACACGGCGTAAAGTGATATCAGTGGCAGAAGCCATGTCCCATACAGCAATGGAACGGTCCTTGGAACAAGTCACCATCAGTCCATTGCTGAAGCGTAAGTGCAGCACAGCTTCATTGTGATGGATGAGTGTGTTGAGAACTTCACCCGTGTTCACATCCCAGACTCTGGAAGAGAACAGAAAGTTGTGGCACTGACAGTCGAAGAAAGGTAATGCCTAGGTTCAGTCTCACTCTTAGTGTACCAAGTGCATGCCCCTGTGCCCCAAGTATATTCTGCCAGACTGCTAACAGCAGAACCCCACACCCAGGAGCATAGCATACAGCATGCATATACACAGTGTGCAACAGAGCCTGGGCAGTGGCCTCCTTGCTGCTGACAACAGCTAAGATGCCTTTAGGAAGGAGGCTCAATCTGGCTGGGCTCAGGTTTATCTCACACTCAGTGTGATTAACTGAGGGATGGCTTCAGGTTTGCACAGTGACAAAGATGATCCCTCAAGTCAGCAGGCTTTCAGTGACTTTGAGACAAGAGGAGGAGTTTGGCAAACAAGGAGCCCACGGTAATCCCAAGCTAAAAGTTTTCATTGGCCTCTGGCATGTCGAAGAACCTATTGCTTATTATTTGCAAACTAAGCTGGGGCATTTCAAAGTAATTTTTATCTGACTTATCTGACACTTGAGACATGCAAAGAGTGCCAACATCCTTAGGGATACACTGACGTGAAGCAGAAGATGACCTTTAAGGCTGAGCAGTGTTTTGTGACAAGGCAGCAGCCTAGAGGCCAAATGAGGGCATGGAGAGTAGCTGTGCTGTGGGCAGGGTTGAGCAGAGTCTGACAGTGTAACATGAGACAAGCAGCGGAAAGGGAACATCACAGAAGCCAGGGATCGACTGACAACTACCCTGTCTCCTCCAAATGTCTGTGAATACGCAGTCCTACCCAAGCCTCTGAGTCAGCTGAGATGAACTGCTCCTTTCTGCTCCTCATCCCTCTGGGACTTCCCTACATGATGATGCCCTTTTGTTCTGCTGGACTGTCACTGCATATCAGGTACAGGGAGGTGTGCTTTCCAGGAGCCTAGGAGCACATCTCAGTAACGTTCCCGCTTTAGTCATGATACCCAACTACCAGTCACCGCTCCCTTCTATAATGTCTTTTCCACTCTGCCCTGGAGTGGCAACTAAAAACTAAAGCTTCCATCATTGTAAAAGCTATAAATAAAGTATTGAGTGACCTAAACTCAAGGTTTAAACATGTACTGGTTATGTGACTCCAAGGAAATTATGTCATCTCTCAGGTTTTTAATACAGCTGCAGAGATGAAGACAGTGTCTAAGAGGACTCAAGCAGGTGTCATAATCAAAGTCCTCACTTTCCCAGGGGTCTACAAATGACTGATTCTTTCAGTTCCTGCACCCTTCACACTCCAAGAACAACTGACTTTTTCTCCTGCTTTGGATAGCAGGCTCCTAAGAATAGGAGGCAAGCTAATATAAACAGTTTGATTTTATTGAAGAACATACTGCCATCTCTACAAAACACAGCAAAAGAAAGAGGACACCTTTAAAAAAAATCTCAGCCTTCTGGACTAATTGCTTAACATGTCTCCATCAAAAAGAGTCTTGATTTTCAACAAGTAAAAATATGCATGTGTGTAGGTGTAGTGTGTGTGTGTGTGTGTGTACATGCCTGCAAAAATTCCTGGAGAGGGTCAGAAAATGAAGCCAGACCACTCACCTCACCGTTGAATCTGAAGAACCAGTTACAATGACTCGCTCATCATACTGGAGGCAGAGAACAGAGCCCGTGTGTCCCGTTAGCACTTTCAAACATTCCAGACTGGTTTTATCCCAGATCTATTGAGGCGAGACAACCATCACAGCAATTAGTGCAGACACTTTACACCAAGGTTCTCGTGCACCCTGCACTCTGAATCATAAAGAATGTACACAGGGTGTAGGACAAGATGAGTATCAAACAGATAGAAAATAACAAGAGGAAATAGAACTGGGGCAATACCAACTGGCTTCCAGAATAGACATGAAGCTTTGCTTAGGGTGAACACTTAGTTCATTCAATCAGCGGCTTGATAAAGGGGATTTTTTTAATAAAATCTGGGAAGAGTCAGCTCGCTCTCTGGTAAATCATGTGACAGCCTCTACAAAGAGCATCTCAAAATGCATACCCCCGATAGCTTCAAAACTTTTTTTTTAAAAAAATGGAGTGTTTGTTCCCTGAAAACCCCAAATAAATTATCAAGAGTTCTTAATAAGAAAATGTAATATTTCATTACAAAGTTAAACACTTAAGAATCAGGTGTGAGAACACTCACACAGGTGAACTGTGCTTATGTTCCCACAATCCAGTTTCCAGGTTTTCACTCATACAGGTGAAGTGCACTTATGTTCCCTGCATGCATGCATTTCCAAAGGCTCCATTCACAATCCTGAGAAGCCACAAGCAGCACGAATACCTCGAGAACTAAATGGATTAGCACACTGCAATGTGTACCCAATAACATGGAATGCTACTTTGAATACATTACTAAACAAAGCAAGAGAGTAAAATTAAAAGCACTTGTACTGAGTATAAGACGTCAAGTTTCAAAAGTTTCTTATGTGTTATGTAGATGCACTGACAGGAAATGTTAAAGGGAGGGAGGGCAGGAAGAAAGAATCCTTTCTTATATATATATGAAGGAAGACCACTGGGTTCCTGAGCACGGGGGGGGGGGGGGGGGGTGATCTCCAGGGGCAGAACAAGGGACTCTGAGGAGATCGTAAACGTAAACAGAGAGGATCAAACACGAATGTGCTCATTCACAGGCAGGGACGAGTGAGATGAGACCAGGAGATGCCGTCTCTGGTGCTTCTGAATGACAGGAAAGCTGCTAGCACTGAGGACAGATAGAAATCTATCTCTACACAGTAGCAGAGGCCACCCCACCCCAGCACCACTCTAAAATAACACACAATCAGTAACTTGCCTTGATCGAGTTGTCTCGGAGGCCACTGATGATCTTGTCATCATCATACTGCAAGCAGTAGACACCTTTACTATTTTCAGAGCGGCACTGGATCCTCTGCAAGTTGTGCCGTCCACACCGCCAATTTGATTCTATGGTCTGGAGAAAAGAGGCAAGAGGTGGGTTCTGTGAGTCAACTGCTTCACATTCTGGTGTTGCTTCCAGAAGCAGAATACCACTGACACCCAATTTTGCTCTTTTCCTAGTGAGACATTAGCCAATGACATTTCTTCTGAAACCCTCCCTGCCTACCTGACAGCTGTCATGTGATTTCTGACAGAGAGTTCTGGGTTATTTCTGAAAAGGACTAGACAGAATTCAGTATGTTTCAAAAACATCATTTGCCCCCAAGATATAAATAAATAATATCTCACTGAGTTACTCCCTAATACCAATTAAAATACTTGGCAAAAGACTGCCCCGTTGCTAAGCCCTATTATCACAACCTACACGGCAAACTCAAGAGTTGTCTGATCACTGGCTAGTACCTGCCAACCACAGATAACTAACTGCACTGGCACATTTAAGCTCCAGCCAGACTGAAATCACTTTAGTAAGAATGAAATACTTTGCACATGCCTTTAATCCCAGCATTTGGGAGGCGGAGGCAGGCCGATCTTGGAGTTGGGGGCCAGTCTGGTCTGTAGAGCGTGATCCAGGACAGCTAGAGCTACATAGAGAAATACTGTCTTGAAAAACCAAAGGAAAACAAAAACAACAAACTCCCAAACAACAACAATAAAAATGAAATACTTTAGCTCCAGGTCCTACTTTTCTCATCATCCATGCACTGTTTGATGAGCTGTTGCATATTCCCATAACTGAGGAGTAAAAGATCAAGGATGCATGCTGTATCCCAAGGAGGCATCAAGCCAGTGGTGAGGGTAAACACTTGTACTCCAGAACTGGAGAAGCTGAGGCACAAGACAGCACATTCAAGGCCTACCTGAGCTCACAGTAAGACCCTACCTGTCTCAACACCAACTCGCTCTCGCTCTCCCCCTCCCTCACTCCTCACTTTTAATGGTTAGGCTTAACTTTTTTTCTTGGCTTTGTAATGCAAAAGCAATACACATTCAACAGAAACTACTTTGAATTCTGACCCTTTCCCTGGCTAGCCACTTGGATGATGGATGACAGCAGCCAGGAATAATCTGCCACAAGATTTCAAAAGGAAAGCAACTGGAATCTACAGTGCAATTAGAAATATGTTAAACACATTTTGACCAATACTATTTAACTTATCAGCTGTAACCTCATGGTACACTGAGGAACATCTACACTCTGAACTAAATTTATTTGGCTAAAGATTATGCCAATAATCTTAGTAGTGTTTCTCACTGTTTTCCTTTTATAAATAAGGAAACAGCCGGGCGGTGGTGGCGCACGCCTTTAATCCCAGCACTCGGGAGGCAGAGGCAGGTGGATCTCTGTGAGTTCGAGACCAG
>NC_022014.1:54129536-54165722 GCF_000317375.1 Microtus ochrogaster | reverse complement strand
AAAAAAAAAAAAAAAAAAAAAAAAAAAAAAAAAGGAAACAGTTTAACTTGTCTAAGATCACAAAAAAACAGTAACTTAGAAATCAAATCCAGTTCTGATCAGCCCAGGATTCTGCTAGGAACATATTCACTGGTATAAAAAGGATAGTCTTAGCTCTTAGGCAGAGAACACAGAACACAAACATATCACTAACAATTCAGAGGAGTGTCCATGCCAAAAAATGATATAAACTCTGGATGCAGGACCTAAGGCCACCAAAGGCATCTTTGGCCTGAGACCCTGGCCCAGTTCAAAGAGGGTATCCACCAGAAGGCCTAGCCTCAGGGACTACCCAAGATTAAAAGACATACGCCTCTACTAAGTCTAGCCAGTCTGGATTCTTAGCCTTTGAAACCAGGAGACAACAGGAACAATAGCTGTCCACATCCGACTTTAAGTTCTGTTTGAAAGATGATTTCTAAGTAGCTAAAACATAACTGCTGCTGTACTGAAGAAGATAAATCTCACCTTTATTCACAATAAAGGTCTAATTGCCAGTTCTCCTGATACCCAATAAGCCACAATGCCTGTTACTTTCGAGATTTCATTCACTCTTTAAAATGCTAGCTTTCACTGAATGTTCCATGGCAGGCACTATGCCTAACACTGTCCTATTTAATGTACGGTCATCCCTGGGTATACATTCACAGGGAAGTGGCTCTACAACCCAGCAGATACCAAAAATCTATGGGTGTAGATTTTGTAAAATAGCATAACTATGTAAAATAGCATAATTTCTTTGTTTGTGTACGTTCTTTTTTTTTTTTTTGTTTTTTGAAAGGTACTCCTCACTAAACTCAATCTTCTTGCCTCAGCCTCCCAAGTACTGGGATAATACCCAATTAAATAGTATAATATTTTCATATACGTAGGCATATCTTCCTGTATACTTTAAATATTAATTTCTGGATGCCCTTTAATAATGAACATGATATAAATGTTGGTAAGTTTGGGGGGGGTATTTTTGTTGTTATTTTGAAGATCGGGTTTCTCTGTAACCATCCTGCTATCCTAGAACTTGCTTTGTATGTAGACCAGGCTGGTCTCGAACTCAGAGACTGCCTGTTTCTGTTTCCCAGGTACTGGGATTAAAGCTAGGTGGCGGCAACACCACCACCACCACCACCAAGCCACTGCCCACATTTTTGTAGAGAAAGAAATGGAGAGGTGGAGCTAATAACATATATCTTAATACATGTGTACTTAAGAGGGCAAGTATACACCACAAAGGTCACAAATGTGTGACCCTTGTGCTTAGCAAGGGCCCTGATACTATCTAGGTATTCAAAGACCAGTACGGAACAAACAGGACAGTACATGTTCCGCCCACTGGAGACAACAGCAGTGTAGGAAAGCGTTTGTGTCCACCTGTTACCATCAGGACTTCCTAAACCATACATTATCTCTAGTGGGTGGGAAAATGTCCAAACCAGGAAAACTAACTCATCCCCACACACACATACTGTTCAACATCTTTCAAGACAGGTTATCAATTTGTCTCCATGAGCAACGTTTTAAAGGGGTAAAGAGTATAAAAACTTTTTTAAGCCAATTTTAAATAAATTAAATGTTTAACACAAACCTAATGTTTAGAAACACCTAGAGAAATAAATGTATTTTTTAGATAGCAACTGGCCACCTCAGCATGCTAACAATTCTAAGGAAATGCTGACCTAGGAAGCCAGACACACTACGAAGGAGTGTCTACTCCTAGCCTCGTCAGTGACTTTGGGTAGTGGGTAAGTGGACATCCTTACAGAGGCACAGAGTTGACAGAGGGTGTGTGATTCCACTTGAACCCAAAGCACTGACTACATAGCATGCCCTGTGTAGACCGGGCACTGCTTTAAAGTAGTGTGAATCTAAAACAGGCTTTACTTTGTATTTCAAGAAACAGTGAAAGTACATTTATATCACACAAAAGTTTAAAGGGGAAAAAAGCACTTCTCATGGAAATAGAGGAAATGAGAAAACTCCTTACACACTTTCCCACTACTCTTTAAGGTGTTTTCTAGAATGGGATGAGCTGACCATAATGTTTAACTGTATCTAACACACTGAGGACACAACAGACAGATGAGGGAGAGAAGCCAAGATGATAATACATGGTTACCTAGAGGTGAATCAGTTCCTGAAAGACCTGGGCGAAATCTTAAAGCTGAGCTGTCCCATCTACTTCTGACCCTCAGAGAGTTAGGGAGGACAGGACTTCATACATGCACCACCAGACACCCTACTTTCTGTCTAAGTCAAATATAGCTTACTGGAACCCAACAGGAAGCCTGTGACAGCCATGTAGCCACCAAGGGCACTCCTGGGCGCCTCTTCTTATTTCTGCAGGCCACCCACACACAAAAGCAGCACCTGCTCATGATTATGCCTGCCCAGAACACTGCCACCATGCCTGACAACCTCAACTGGTTTTTTAATTCTTCTAAACCAGGTTTTCACAAAAACTAGACCTTCAAGCCTGGCAGCCCTTAATGGTAGAAATGACCCAAGTCAAATGACAGCCTTGGCCAGTGGTACTGACTGTGCACTGACTTCCACCTCCATGCAGCAGACCAGGAGAATCTGTTCCCCCAACTAACAAAGGGACCACATAAGATAAAACGTGATGTGCTTACCACAGCCTATTGGGAACACTGCCAAAAACAGTGGGTTTTTAATTAAAGGGAGGGTCTCCCAAAATTGGAGGAATTATTGTGTTGGTCTAGGCTGCTATGTGTTGCTGGCTGCCTACATTTCATAGTGGGCCCAGCAAGGTGGCTCAATCCTCAGATAGAACTCAGTAATTATCTGAGAAGGGAAGCAATAAAGCCAGTCACACAGGTGCCCTCTCCAATACCTGCCGTGCCATGAGCTATCACGTGGTCCCGCTACTGTAGAAGAGAATTTCACGTGTTAGAGAACTTGTAAAATCCCCTTACCCTGCGCAAAATTTCAAAATACTGGGAAAGTAGCCATGATACACAGAGTATACAGCGGCATTTAAATTGGCAACAGAGTGAAAACAGATGTCTGAGTATGGAGGAATAACATTATTTTTAGAAGCCTAAACATGACTGGGTGGGTGGGCAAGTTTCAGCATTTTCTAGTCAGGACAATGTTAATATCAAGTTTGCAAACCACAAAAAAGCCTTCCACTTTCCCTGAATGAAATGTGGTTTATTAAAAGGTGTGATACAAAACACCGTCATTTTCCCTATGGCCAGCTCCAAGGAGAGTGCTTCAAAGCCACTTACCCAGTAAATATAAAGAGTCCCTTCTCTGAAATGGCAGAAAAGAAAAACCAAGTTCAAGGCATTAGCATGTAAGGCTGCGTTTGAGAGTGTGGGGTGGAGAGGGTGTGGGGAGTCAGGATCCAGTTCTGGGAGTTAAGCTCAACCATTCCAACCAAGCACCTTGCAATGCACAATGAGCCGCCCTGAAAACAGCACTGACTAGGACTCTAGATGGTGCAGCAGGGTATGACTGCCTCTTGGTGGGACAAACCTCAGGTTTGCCAGGAGTTCCTTCTCAATTTAGAGGCCCCATAAACACCTTGTGTGGCAAGAACATCCAGAAGGGAGGAGCCTTTGCAGAAAGTGAAGAATGTCAGCTACTCTCCATAGTCTCAGAGCCTCGCTTCACTGTCTTCTGAACCGCAGGAGCTAGCCACACAAAGCCTGGTTGTCTATTTTTCCTTAAAATATAGCCAATTTCTGGTAACTAGATGTGGAAGGCAAAGTTCAGAGAGGAACACTTTTCCTCTGTGCTCATCAGAGCCCATGCTGAGAATGGATGTATTTCAGGACTCGGCAAGTTGTCAAAATAGAGGAGAGGGAAGAGCCAAAGTGCTGTCACAGACGTGCCTCTGTGGAGTGTAAGGGGGAAGAAGAGACTGTGCAAGGGCAAGGGCGCACTCATCTGACATTCTGGTGCTCTAAAGCAAGGCCAAGGACTTTCATCTTAGTTCACAGCCCAACTTGACCAGCAGGCAAGGTATTGGGTATTCACACACTCAGAGGAAGATGAAAGTCTATAGGAATAAAACATGCCTTTCTCCTCCTTCACTTCCTGAATATTTTACTTTGAAAATGGGGGGGGGGGGGCACGGGGATTTAAAAAACTAACTGTAAGCCTAGGGCTAGACAGACCTCAGCTAAAAGGCCACCTCTTCTATGTAATATGTTGTAAAAGTTCCAGTTTCCCTTTATTACAGATAGGGATATGGCATGGGTGGGCACTGTAAAATTGTTGCAATCATCTACGGAACTCCCCTACCACAATCCATGGCACACCACAGAGGTGATAACCATGGTGCCCTACAGGTGAAGCTTTCACAGCAGTCACGTGGACAAGGTCGAACTCATCTGTGTGCCTCACACTGTGATCTATGGATCACAAGAGGGAGAGAGTATGTGGATGGCTACGGCCACTCCCACTCACTGTGTATGTGAGAGTGTGTGGATGGCTGTGAACTGATCCAGGGTGAGAGTTTACCTTGACAGCCCTTCTTTCTGAAATTGTCAATATGGACTTGACCTACTTTTAGGCTGTCTAGGCTATTTAATGAGAAAATATGCTATAAACTGCTAAACAACGTATCTGGTACAAGTAAGTGCTCAATTAGTGGTACACTGCTTCTGTCACTATTATTATTAGTGTGTAAACCAAAGTATAAGCGTCATCCTTCATACTAAGAAACTTAGCCACAAAAATCTGGAGGAGACTCTTGTGGCCAGGCAGTGGGTTTTCCCAAACCACACTTTAAGAACCACTGGGAAGACCACCGTGATGCAGAGGTTTTGTGTCAAACAGTGTTTCCCCAATGGCTACATTTCCCATCACATCTGCCTTCTCTGCTAGCTCTAAAGTATTATTTCAGTCTGAGGAAATAGTTATGGTAACTGCTGTCACACTGTCAATTATAATGGTAGTCATGGTGACTAAATAAAATAATCTCCATCACCAAAACTCAATCTGACAAAGGTTCTCCAGAGTCCCTGTTCATTAATAATTGGCTTTAAACAGCAACCCCTCAAAAGGAATGCCTTCTTGAGACCACTCAAGAAAAGTCGGACAGTTTCTATCAACAGCTTCTCCCTGCCAAAGAGAAGAAAGGCATTTCCGAGATGCCGTGTGCACTTACCTAGAGCAGCCCTTCCTCCTGACGTGCACTAACACTATGATGACAGTCCGCTAAGCACTGCAGGTCATCAGTCCAAGTTTTGAACAATGGGTCAATTCATTTCTAAACTTTATCTGGCAGTGGTCTTAAATTATTGAGCCCTCCCTAAAAGGGTAGTTTTTAGTTCATTTTAGAGTGTATGCTCCAGACAAGAGTTTCTCTTTTAAAGAATGATAGTTAGTCACACACAGGTGCACCATTAATGGGATGGCTCCATTAGTTTGCATCTGCCTAAGAAGGGGCAGGGGATGAACTCTACAAAGGCACATTAACTAATTCTGGCACAATAACTCTTATGTTCATCACCTGGGGGAGAGGATTACTCCATATTCTGAAAACCAGCTGTAACTTTATGGGAGATACAGCATTGCCCAACGAAAGCTAAACTTTTCTGCCAAAGAGGAATAGTGAAGTAACCAAGAACAGGCAAGAACACTGAAAGAGTTAATGAGAAGTACCTGTGCATGTCTTTCCTGGTTCAAGGGAAAGAGCTGAGTAATAAAACTGCACTGGAGCAGCCAACGGCATCCATCCCTGCTAACGTTCCTCGGCAAGTGCACAGATCTCTGCTGGTCACTGACCTTACAGTCAATTCCACAGTGGCCCCAAAGCATGACCTGCTTTCCAAGGCCCACTTCACCGCTGCTTAGGATACTAGTCTGAGCAGCTTTTATGAAAAGCGATGCCTGACTCAGAGAGGTGACTGCAAGCATGCCTTCTACAATGATGGCTCAAAATAGAAGTGTGTTGACCTACAATACTGGGCCTTGGATTGTGGAAAATTTATCAAATTAGAATATAGTTTATCTTGGATTAAGGTTTTAATTAATTGGCAGCCTTACAGAAGCATTTCATGTTTTTGAAAAGCTGTGTTTCTATAAAAAGACATGATTGGCTCTGAAGAAGAGCCACAGAGTACCACTGTGACATTTATTTTCAAAGCTCAACTTTAAAAAAAAAAAAAATGAGTTCCATGAGTTTAGAACAAAAGGACCTTTAAAACAAAATAAAAAGTAGAGAACAAGACCCCAAAGGATACAGAACAATTAAATGAAACAGTTACCTCTATGTCCTGGATAATCTTTGGGTATAATGATCTATAAAATGAATTGGGAGGGCCATCTGTAGGTCTGTTTTTGAACAGGTACTGATCCCTGGAATGAAAACAAACAGATGTTACATTCTTGCACACAAAAGAGCAGGTTGTATTTGCGCTTGTTCACCAGGACAGCCCATGCTCAATGTCTTCTCTTGCACTGAAAGTTAACAGTTCAAAGCAGGTTTCTGACAAACTGCAGTTTCCATGGTAGAGACAATTTAGTTCTGGCATAATGTTGGTTTTTGTTTTCTGAGTGCTGTCACACAAATAATTAAGCTTTCATTCTAGGGCGATTTTTCCCCTATAAACTTTATTAGTAAAAACTCGCAAATAAACAGAACACAATGCAAAGTCTATACATATATCTTAGTGAGCATCTCAAAAATTACAATAGACACTCTGAAGCTGTGGACCTTCACCCTGGATTTTACACTTCCACTATCAAATATATTTTTATGCTCTTATCCACTACAAAAAAAATGAAAGCTCCATGCCAGAGTTAGAATCAAGGAAACAATCAGCCCGATACCCTTTTTCATTACTCAAGTCCATTAGCCACATTCAGTCCTTCCTCATTCCCTAAAACCTAAGCCTTCCTTGTTCTCTTTTCTACATGTTATACTGCACCCACATGCATAACAAGTGCTGATGAAGCTTAGGGGAAGTCTTACTCCACATTAAACTTCCTCCCATAAAGAAAATGCAGCCCCACCCTCACTCTTCCCAGTCCTGTGCCTATCTGTAGCTCGTTCTTTGTACTAACTGAGCCATGGCACTGATAGTACTCAGAATTATCAAGCTGCACTTAAGCTCACAGGCTTTCTTGGAACCCTCTGGCTGTGTTTCCATTCCTCCCCATGAGCAGTAATGAACATGAAGTGACAGCTCCGGCTAGCGGTACAGCTCAGTGGTAGAGCGGTTAGTTGCCTACCATGAATGAGCCCCAGGTTTAATACCCAGTAGTTACAAAAGCAAATAACATTACTTGACGCTCATGTTTTCCTTTAGAAATTGTTTTATGTATGGGGGTTTTGCTTGCAAATATGTCTGTGCACTACATGCATGCCTGGTACCCATGGAGGCTAGAAGAGGGCATCAGATCCTCTGGGAATGGAGCACCAGACAGTTGTGAGCTGTCAAGTAGATTCCGGGAATTGAACCAAGGTCCTCTGAATAAGCAGCGAGTGTTCTCAACAACTGAGCCATCTCTCCAGCCCCAGCTCTCACATTGCAATAGGATTATTGCCCGAGTTTTGAAAAAGCATAAATTCACAGCTTAAAAAAAAAATGAATGAATCACCCATTTGAGGTCCCTAACTTTACAACAACAAACGCATACGTGTCAGAAGGGGGATTCCCTAACAGCTCTAACCAGTCTTGACTAAGCCTTCTTCCTTGTTTAAACAGACTGACACATTCACAAACAGAATTGCCTTGAGCAAGCAAGCTGACCAAGTGAAATATCCCTAAACAAGCACTCCATACTTACCACCCTCTTCTTTCTGAGAGGCCCTTCCAGAGAGGGTCAGTGCGCACCATCCTCTCAATCAGCTTCTTCCATAGCATCCCTTCTGAGATCACTCGCTGCCATTCCTTACACACCAGCTCTGCTGCACACAGAGACCTGGCATCCAGGTAGGAGAGGATGTTTTCTGCTATGTGATCTAGGCCTTGCTCTACAAAACAGAAAAGCAATGCAAATAATGGGCAGGGCAAAGGTCACAGAACAGCCCTTATTTTCATAAACCCTGAGGCAGGGGAAACACCCAAGAGAACAGCTCATAAACAGGTGCAGCCGACAGCAGGTGCTTTAGTGTAAAAGCTGCCCTGGGACAATTCTTTCTCAGAATTTTGAGACTTTTTTTCCTTCCCCATTTTCCTGCCAAACCCTCACAAGCCAATGGTTCTCCGAAGTTACAGCTGAGGCACAAGAAGGAAAGTTCTCAGGCTGTGCTCTGTAGTGAAGCCACAAGGGGAACTCAAAAGATTCCTTGCTTCCAAGCCTGTGCTTGTTGCTTATACTCTCGGTCTCTTCCAATAAACCACACTGCACCGTGAGTCCTCGATAGCTGCCGGAGCCAAAAGCTGAGACTGACCCATTTTTTAAGGCATATGAAGAATTAAAATTAAAATCCTCTCATCTCCCTCAGATGGAGAACTACTTTCTGTTGTGAGCAGATGGGTAAAAACCCTCAAAAGCAACAGTCATGTGCTTATTCACTTTAGGACTGAGTTAAACAACCCACAGACGGGTAAGCCACGAGAGCCAGCTGAGTCTGTTGACCTGAGGAAGTCAGAGTGGAGGGGATAACCGGTTCCCAAAAGTTGTTTTCTGACCGCCACAGGAGTGCTGTGGTGCACACACACCAAAACACAAGACAAACTCACACAATGTGAGGGGCCTTGCAAAGAGATTCCTGCGCAGCTCTGTCTGAACTTTCCCATGGAGCTCGCCATGCACAGTATCGTCACCATCTGTTACAGTCCTTGTAGTTCTAGGTGTGTCCTCTGTAGCTACAGGAAGTACAACTCATCCCTGAGCCTGGAATGTTCGGATTCCACATCCTAAGTTCACTGTGTTCTGTGACACAAACCAAACCCTGAAACACACTTGTTCTTGGTTTTCTACTAAGTGGTGGTGGTGGCGGCAGCCACCCTTTAGCACAATACCTGAAAGCAAGCTGAAGAAAAGATTTCAGAGCAAGGCAGCATTCCCTGGGGGTTGATGTTCTCTTTTCCAAGCTCAGCAGTACTAAGCTTAGTGTTACTAGCCAGGGGCAGGTAGAACGCTGTCTTGCCTGCATGGTTCAAAACGACATAGTTACACTGCTGATGACAAGTTTCCAGGCCCTCTATGTAATAATTCTACCCTGGACTAGATCTAGGCCCCAAGTTCCACCCCTGACAATGAAGGCCACATGGCACCACTGCTATCCTGTACACTCAAATTACTAGAGTCACCTCTTTCCCCTCATGGTCATATCCTAGCAGATTCCTGAGATGGCTGCAAGTTAAAGTCTTACGCCCTTCTCCCCAGCTGCTATCAAAACAAGTCCCCTTAATTCTGAATGTGACCACTGGTGGGATGGGGTCAGCAACACTTTATCCTTATCCTGAATACAATTCAGTTTCAAAAGTTCCATGTGACCTAGTCACTTTAGCCTCGAGCATCCAGAAATGGGAATATTGCTCAGTAGACCTGCATAGTGAGTGAACAGATTATTTTTATCCCCAGTTGAGAAGAAACATAGGAAATGGGTCAGAACCAAGGACAGCACCCAGGACAGTAGCTTTCCCTGGCAGGCTATCACTGATGAATCCCTTAATACTCAAGGGACCTAACACTCAGCCACCAGCTTTCTAAGTCATCTAAATATGTTCAATCCACATCTGTCAAGTCAGTCCTCAGAGACACCTGGAGAAGCTCTCATCAAGACACTGCCATCTTTAGACCATTCTTCTGACCTTGACTCTGCTAACTAAGAGCAGGCAGAAGAGGAACCAGCTGAATCTGGCTTACTTCTCACTCTCTTGCTGGTACTTACTAGGTTTGCAATTTTGCATTTGCAGGTTGGCACCAGTTGCATTGGGTCCCTTCTTAACATATACAGCCTATTCTCAGTGGAGAAAAATGACAAAACACACATAAACAAATTAACTGCCAGCTCATAACCCAGAGCCAAAAGATCTTTCACATCCTGCACTCATCCTTTGAGGCTTATATACCCTACCTAATCTTTTCAGATGCCAATTAACTTTTTTTAATTAAGATCTACTAAAGAGTAAAATCCAGTATGATAGCTGATATCCTACAAACACTTCCCCAGCTCTTAAACCCTGGAGAGCTGTCCCACAGTTCCCTCTGGGCACCATCAGATAAGACTATTAGCCCAGCTGCACCAACACATTCAGTACCTTCTCAGAACTACTCAGTTCTGAACCCAGTCCCAAGCTCTGTCACCACTCCACAAATGTGCTTGCAGGATTTCTAAATAGATTCATGTTTTGTTTGGTCACAATTTTTCTTTCCTTTATTGCTTAAGAGCATTATTCTCAGGAAAAGAACTAAGTTAAGTAAGAGTGAAAACAAGCCTTTTCTATTACCATTATGCCATCAAGTAAGCACAGTACCCCTTCTTTTGTTGTAACTTCCCTCCAGGTGATTGGATACTTTGTCTTCAATTCTCTCTGTATAATCTGACATGATGTGAAGGTCAGTGTTATTGATACCATTCTCCAAAGTTCAAACACCTGGGAACCGGCGTGCTCGCGCCCTCCCCTACATCTGTGTGTAGTCACAGGCACACCTCTTTCCCCATCATAGGGAAAACTATGGATTTAAATTCCAGAATCTCTCAGCTGTCATAAACTGAAATCTATACTTATCCTAACGATAATCATTAAAATCATGTTTAAACACATTTCTCTAGCGATGAGAAAACTCACTTAGCTCTTCTTTGGATTTCTCTAACTCTGGGGGCTCACTGAACTTCCTTTTCTAGCCCTACACAGGATATTAACAGTCCACTTTACATGACCCCCACATCACTAACTAGATCCTCCTAATTGGTTATAAACATGTCCAAAACAATTCTCCTTTCAAATCCTCTATTCTTGGAGAGATGAAACAAACAGCAAGGCGAGCAGGCATTAGAAAGCTGGCTCTCCAGGTCTCAATGGCTCCCATCACTTGTGAAGAACCAGAACAGCACCCAAACTTCCAATTTACTAATAAACCAGACCCTGCAACCATGCTAAAGATGCTAAAGCCATGTGTTAGATTAGAAACAGTTAGGGTCACTGATTTTCAAAGGCACAGTAACAAAAACAGATCCCTCAGACTTTCTACTGAATCAGCCTCTGGAGAAGGCAGCCTAGGGGTCCATACTCCTGGAAGTGCCACCTAATACTGACAATTTGGAGACTGCTGGTTTATAGCAAGGGTACCCATGCAGCCTTGGATCTCTCCTCCTCACTGATTCCTCACAACTAAGCCACCATTAAGTAAGTTTTTGCATACATAAATCCCTTACATATTTCCTCTTTCAAATATCATGAGCTCATTTAAACAACATCCTAGCAACACCTAAGGTTAGGCTCCTTTCTTTTGGTTGCTACTTTAAATTCACATCATCCTTAAAGGAGTCAGTATGCTTTAATTTTACGGAAATGTAACAGCTGTTAACCACATACCCTGGTTTACATTTTGTTTCAGTCAACTGCTATGTGAATGGCCATAAGAAAATCTATTATTCTTTTTGGATATCATTAGTCATAACAGAGGAATGATCTTGAGTAATGAAAGGAGTTAGCACATATAATATGCAAAGTAACTCTCCAAAGAAGCACTCTAAATACCAGTTTACAGGGAAGGAATCTCTCTAGTCCAATGGGAAGTCTAATAACATAAGAGACATAAAGGGCCAGAGAGGTAACAGATACTCAATAATGTCCTCGGTTGCCCCCTCCCATCTCCTTAGCTGATTCGGATGTTCAAGGAGGCTACCATGGTCTTAGTCTGCAAAGAAAACACAGCTACAGTTTCCATTCTATTAGTATAAGCCCCATATTCCTGAAATGGTTTGAGAGGAGTAAGAATCAAATACTCTTGGGGCTCCTTGAGCCACTGAATAGAAGATTCTTCAGAAGTCATCCTGAGGAGTCATACAAATCTTGAAACTTTCTGGTTTCAAGTCCACTAAGGAAAAGGAGGTCACTGAACACAAGGCAATCTTTTAGTCAGGGTGAATGAAGTGCTTTGGGGTGTTAAACTAAGTACTTTTCTAAACAGTGTGCCTGGCTCTTATTACTCTATCATGCTGAGTGAGGCCCCTCCTCCCCTCCTGAGGCAATATGAGGACACAGCACTGCCTCTGAATGCAGCCTGACACTGCACGCACAATTCTGGAAGTGCTGCCGACGCTAATTACAGGCGCCACGTGAGAATCTGGGAAAACGTCAGCAATAAACTCAAACAATTAAAAGGTGCCGATTTCAACGTTCAATGTGTAAAAACCACCATATCAAAATGAACTTCAAATGTGTGATGTCAGTTCAATGCCCTTGATGAGGGCAGGTTTAACATGCTTAGACCATACAAAAACTTCCATTACTTTAGAAACCTTTCAAAGGACAGCTGTAAAGAAACTTCCATTCCTCTCCAGCTCTGCTGCTCCTTGCCTCCCTAGTCACAGCTCTGGTTATAAAATCTGAAGTTAGAAACCTTTTAAAACAAGACAACCACCTACAACCAATGTGTGGATGCCTTTCCTGGTAATATGGAGCTCTAAGGGCTATAAAAGCAGGAAAAGAAGCACAGGTCACAAATCCAAGGGCTTCCCATGACACTATCCAGAAAACCAAACGACAGTGGAAACACCTCCACGGAGCACCCACCAGGTGCAAGGCATACGACACACACGCTGTCTTTAAGCCTCTCCCCACACAGATGAGATGAGGTATAGAAACTGCGGTGTGAACCCTAGGGGCTATCTAACTCCACGCTCACACTCTGTGATGCTGGGTCTCTGGCCTTGCATCCAGCCCAAAGTCTTAGCTCATTTCTGCCCATCTACTGTGACCTCTGATCTAGTCTATCACATTTACAGTCTATAATGGCTTTCTGTCCTTACTTGGGGACTAGACAAATGAATAAGCCATGGTCAGGAAGTTAAGTGTTCCAACATTTTAGATTGCACAGATACTTCACCAAATTGATCAGCAAGACTTATCATCCCCTTTGAAGTACAATCTGCCTCTATTTTAAATGTATAAATTCCCCTTTAACAACAGTTCTTACAAACCACAAACTCAGCCTGCAGAAATTGACATTGCAGACTAAACATTTACCATGATTTTAGAAAAGCGTATCATAATTATCACTTTTTCCACTGAACCAAAAGGAGCCAGAAACCACAAACATTTTCCATTTTTCCTATACTGACAGGTACAATGTTCACAGTAAGCATTTAAAAAAGCCAAAACTATAGACAATTTTTGAACTGTTTTTCACAATCAAACTTTAAAGTGATTGTCAATCTTAACAGTAAAAATTCAAACTCAAGGTACTTACTGAAAAGACTGAACACTGAACTAGTGGAATGATTGAAAGTTGTTCTACATCTTATTAAACCTACATAAGCACACACAGACCTATCTTCCAAGCGTAGGTCTGGTATATGCCAGGTTGAATATGAGTCTACTAGTCACAAACACAATCAACTTGTTCCCGGCTATTAGTTTCTCAAGTATGAAATACACTGACATATGTATATATGTTCAGATAAAATCCTGTTAAAACAAATAGCATTTTAACAGAAATATTTCCATGTCCCAGCCAACAGTCCATTCATTTCATGTAACATTCTATACCACAAAATTCCACTTTAACAGAGATATGGACAATGCCTTAAAAGTCACTGTAATGAAAACTGAATTGTATGCAATTATACTAACCATATTTATATACATAACACATGTTCATCTGTTCTGCCTCTTCTCCAAGGCTGTGCGTGCACTCCCCAGAGGAACCTCTTGAAACTATCAGGGGAACTTCAACAGTGCCACCTTGTGGCTATTCTGTAACCATAAGGGGCAATCATCCACATCTAACTATTTGGAAAGCAAAGGAGAGGAAACCAAAACAACAGAACAAACAAACAACAAACAGATTTGCTTGAGAGAATGAGTCTTCATTAGTCTGCAGTCACCGAAGAGGAATAATCCAGAGGAATCATCAACTGAAAGGCTTCCCTGACCCTTCCTGGAGCAGCTCAATGACCAAGGTTCTGGAGTTCCGGCGACAAAAATGCTGTGTGCTACATACAGAGGAGGTACACACACGAATCCATTCACCTATACCATTCTCTCTCTCACAGAGAAAGGCCCTCCCCCCACCCTCCACAATTAAAAGTGAATTTTGTGAACTGGGTTTTTGTCAATCTGACACTGGCTGGAGTTCTACAGAAAGCAAACACCTGCCAGGAGAGCGAGCCAGTTATCAGCCTTCCTTCCTGGTCTCTGCTTCAGTTCCTGCCCCTACTGCCCTTAATGGAGGATTGTGAGCTGAAATCAACCCTTTCCTTTCCAAGTTGCTTTTGAGCATAGCAATAGCTAGCAACCTAAGACAGTTATGAACCATTTATTTACTACTCGGGGCTAAGGTAAGGATTTCCTAGAGGATCTTAACTGAGTGATTTTAGCCTTTCTGCTAACTCTGAACCAATGCCTGTCCACTATCATTTTACAACAGCACATGGCAAAAAAGCCATGTGACCCAAAGGCATTTCACCCCATTCTTCTGATCCTTGTCATTCTAATCTGCCTAATGAGAAATTGAACTAAGCAATTAAAGGCTGAAATTCTGGATGGAAAAGGTTCCTATTTGCTTTTCTAAAGACACTAATGGAAAACAACTAATAGGAGACACAACAACATTCTGGCATCAAAACCCAGCAGAGTCTAGCCTTCCTCAGCTAACTCTCAAACATTCTTTACACTCCCAGTGCAGAAAATAAACTGAAATTCTGAAGAACACAGAGAAGTCAGAAGTTTCTCCGTCACTTTGAAGCCCAAGCTCCAGGCCCAGGAGCACAGTTGGGTCCCATGTGATGTGAAAGCACTGAGAGCTGAGAGCCTGCTGCTCCCTGAGGCATGATTGGCACAGTAGCACTGGGCCATGGTGGGGGTCCCAAGGCCTGAACTGGCACGGTGACAATAAGGACACTACACTGTATCAAAGAAGAGCCAGTATTCCCTTCAGGAGTCAGAGCTCTGCATCTTACCTAGCCAAATTGAAGATGAAACATTTCAAAATTAGAAAGGAAAAAGTTGTTAAAAACCAAAGCAGAATGAACCTACCTTAAATGAGACTGTGGATACAGGTTTACCTATTGCCCAGACCCATTAGATGGACTCCAACAGTGAATCCTAAGGTCTAATATGACTGTGTTCACCCATGAACATAAATGCACTGACAGTTCAGGAGGGTGTCCCTGTGAAAGGCACAGGCAGGAACACAAGAGCTCTGTACTTTTCACTGAATTTTGTTCAAAACTAAAACTGTTATAAATACAAAGCCCTTTTCTAAATGAATGAATGAATGAATGAATGAATGAATAAAATAAAACTTAGCCAGAAAAATGTACCTATGAGAATACATGCATGAGTGAGGGTGGTGGGGTGGCAATGAGGAGTGGATACAGAAGCAAGTTTCAAGAAATGCAACACAGCTGGAAAGATGGCCCAGCGGTTAAAAGTACGTGCTTCTCTTTAACAGGACTCAGGCTGAGATCCCAGCACCCACGCAGTGGCTCACAACCACCTCGAACTCCAGTTCCAGGATACCCGACACTCTGCTGACCTCTATAGGCACAAGACACACACGTGGTTAACACATTATACAAACGCTCATACACATAAAATAAATAAATCTAAACAAAAAAGAGAAAAAGAAAGTGGCGCACACCTTTAATCACAGCACTCGGAAGGCAGTGACAGGCAGATCTCTGTGCATTCAGGGCCAGCCTGGTCTACAGAACGAGTTCCAGGACCGGCTCCAAAGCTACAGAGAAACCCTGCCTCAAAAAACCAAGGGGGTGGGGGGATAAAGAGAAACATAACAAAGACACACTATCGTTTCCTCGGTTCTGAGCCATTTCCTAAGGCATCCCTCAGACACAGGAGAACACCATCAGCTGTGAGGTTTGCCAAGATGCAGACAGAAGGGAAAGCATAGGTGTGTGTGAGCACAGCACATGTACCTGTGTGTCTTTGTCTGCATCTCCCTAGCTGGCCTCAAATAATCCTCCTATCTTAGCTTAAAGGGTGCTGGGAAAAGCAGGCATGAGCTACCATGCCAGCTCCATACATTTTTTAAAATTACATGTAAAGGTAAAGTAGAAACTGTATACATATCAAAATAAAAAGTGTATCTTTAAAAAAAAAAAAGATTTATTTATTTATTATGTATACAGTGTTCTGCCTGTGTATGTGCTTTCAGGCCAGAAGAGGGTACCAGGTCTCATTACAGATAGTTGTGAGCCACCATGTAGGTTGCTGAGAACTGAACTCGGGACCTCTGGAAGAACAGTCAGTGCTCTTAACCTCTGAGCCATCCCTCCAGCCCTAAAAAGTGTATCTTTAAGAACAAAAAGCAACTAAAAGAAGCAACAACACTGTCATGTGATCAATCACAGGAACAGCCTGAATTCTTAGAAATACATCTACTGGATTTTAATATATGGTAGTTGAGGAAGAATTAAAATCTAACCACAACACAGTGAATGTCCCCAGAAATGCTGGTCACAGGGTAGCCACACACATCCACTCAGCTCTTCCCAGGCTCAAGGACTGGGCATCCTGCACTGCCCAGCAACTGTCAGGCCAACCATGATTACCTGGTAAGGCGGTGATAAAGTCCCGCTGCAACATGGGCTTCAGGTAGGAGTTAATATGTCCATGCTGATAATGACACATTCGTGAGATAAGATGCTCCACAAATTCCACCTGATCCGATTCAGACCACTGGTCAAAGTACTTAATACACAAGTCCTTTTCTTTCTGGTAGTTCCCCTCTGACGGCCTCTTTCTGGAGACAATCACAGATGATGTTCCGTTACTTATCTGTTTTGGAAAAACAAAGAAACAATAATTAGCTAGAAAGGCCTTTCACCAATTTCATTAGAAATACTTTTTGTCCTACGGATTTAACCTTAAAATGCCAGTTTTAACCTAAACCAATTTCTCTGTTAATTTCTTTCTTCATTCATTTCATAATTAAAACGCAGCCAGGGCCTATGCATATCCTCAAATTAATGACCACAGTAATTGCTGAAGTTGCAGCTGTTTCCAAAGCTGACTGGTGTGTAAGCTCACCATTCCCCAATGCAATTCCACAACACCATCCCATCATTAGTAAGTCATTTTGGAAAGGATCATCTTAGAGGAACTAACTGCCCAACTTGACAAGGTGGCATCTGGTTGGCTAGTAGTAGTCTGTCTCACTTCTTCAAAATTAAAAGCTAATGTCAATCTTATACTCAAGTTATTTTCCAAGACCTCAGCTAAATGCCTAGACCCATGGATAATATTAAATGCTACATGTTTCCGCATATATATATATATATGATAAAGCTGAGCTTATAAATCATGCATAAAAGATTATTGACAATAGAATACTTAAAACAATATGCTATGATGTTATGTGAATATGCACATACTTTCTCCCCCTACACTTCTGAAATTTTTCATTTAATGCCTCCCCCCACGGGTTTCTCTGTAGCTTTGGAACCTGTCCTGGAACTAGCTCTGTAGATCAGGCTGGCCTCGAACTCACAGAGATCCACCTGTCTCTGCCTCCCGAGTGCTGGGATTAAAGATGTGCACCACTACCGCCCAGCTCACTTAATATGTTTACACTACAGCTAACCATAGGCAAGTATGATTACAGTTGGAGCAGGGCTGGCTGGCTACTGTACAGTAATGCTAACAATTCTCCAGGTATTAGCAGCTGGAGCCTATCAACACAGACTCTGTCTGTCTATCTGGATGAGAGCCCTAGAAACTGTTATCTCTAGCAAGTTCCTAGTGCTGCAGAGTCCACTAGACCAGACTGAACTTGAGGAACACATCGAGAACCCCAGTTTATCTCAATAGAAGAAGGAGCATGAAAATAAGTCCATCTACAATGTTCCGTTTTCTCCTAATAGTTGACCCCCTCTTTATTAGCTCCCATGACTAATAAATGTTGGCCAAACAGTTTAGGCTTTCCATTCTTTCCTTTGTCCTACTCCTCAGAAAACAGTCCAAAGTAACTCCTGTATACCCGGGAAAGTGTTCATCCTGGGTGGTTCCTATGTGATCACTGCGCTCCTTACAGCAATGTCTTTCTCCTCAGTTCCATCTACCTGTCCCTGCACATCAGCGTCATCTAATCTGATGGCCAATGAAATAGCTCAGGAACCCGCTTAACAGAAAGAGATCACTGACTCCAGAAAGTTGCTCTGTGGCTTCCATATTGTACTATAAAATGTGTATCTGTTAATTAAATTAATTAACTTAAAATTTAATTGAAACCATAGGACTCTGGATAAAGTACTGGGGAGGGTTCAATTCTAGTACTCCTGCCTTAGAGAAAGGAAAAAGAAAAAAGCCATAATATCACTTCTGGATGACAGTATCCAACAATCTAGAGGCTGGGAAGATGACTCAGCAAGTAAAAGCACTTGCTGTGCAAGCATGAGGCCCTGAGTTCAAATCTTCAGCATCCACTAAAACTCCAGGCATGGTTGCACATGCCTGTAACACTAGCATGAAGGCATGTGAACAAGCAGGTGCCAGAGCGCGGTGGCTAGCCAGGAGAGATGAAAATGCAAGTTTCCAGTTCAGCAGGAGAGCCCAGCTCAAGGGTAAGGCTGAGAATAACAGAAGACACTCAATGTGGAGACACATCTGCATACTCACACTATGTGCAACCAGACACACCCTGCACACCACAATAATTTAGTCTACATCCCTAGACTCAAAGCCACAAACACTACTAATGCTAGGAAGAATAGCACCTTCTATTTTAAAACAATCACATCAGGGGTTTGTTTTGTCCTGTTCTGTTTTGTTTTTCAAGGCCGGGTTTCTCTGTGTAGCCTTGGCTGTCCTGGAACTCATTCTGTAGACCAGACTGGCTTCAAACTCAGAGATCCACCTGCCTCTGCCTCGAGAGTGCTGGGCTTAAAGGCGTGCGCCACTAACACCCAACCACATCAATGCTTTTCTTATACATTTGCCCAGTCATTTGTCCATTGTTCCTGATGCCTGTCTACTCATATATACTAATAGGATATTCAGACCTGTAGAGATGAATTACAAATGTTCATTAATTCCATTATAAATTTGTTTCCAATATCTTATGTGGAATGAAGAGTTTTTATTACTGATATGTTCCCTAATTAAACTAGACTAAACTCATTGAAGAAAGACAGCTTCTAAATATTCAATGGAAACTTCTGGCCTTCCTTGACCCCCCCCCCAAAACAAACAAACAAACAAAAACTTTTCAGCTTTGTATCTCAAGTAAGTTTTTGTGTCTATATTTAGAGATAAGGTCAGAAAGCATTTATCTTCCACTTAATTTACTTTAACCATTCATGTCCAAGTAACTCTCCAGGCCATCTCCAATCCGGGGAGTAAGAATAATTCAATTGTTAATTCGCCTGTTACCACCAGAGGGCAGCATTGAACAGGCATTTAAAAGTTTTGCTTGTTGAAAGACATTCCCATCTAACCTACTCGAGATGTCTATGTTATTTTAAGCAGAGCAGTTATCATAATGTTATAACAGGAAAAAACATAAGTGACTGCCTAACTGCAAGCAATTGGTAATGCAAATTACAACACGCCATCTACACGGAACGGTTACAGTGTGGCCACTACAATTCCGCTTTAAGTAAAGTAAGGCTGCACTAAGGAGAGACAACTTTTGAATGATGGGAGAACAAAGGAAGCTGCAGAGTTTTACGGTGTTATGAACGCGATCATCTGTGGAAAGGGAAGCACACTAAGAACAAGGCTGCGTGTGTGTAGGATGCCAACTGTGGAGTCCTACAGACTTCATGTGTCCTTTCCTTCTCTACTCAACATCTAGGTGACCATTTCCCAGAACATCTGCTTTCACTACAGCTCAAACACAATTATGGCAACAGCCTGCATTTGTCTTGCTTCCTAACTCACACAGTATTTTCACACCTATTTTCTCATTTGATAGGCAAAAGGATTGTTGTTTCATTTACCATCGGGTTTCCTACAGAGTAACTCACTAGAGAGCCAGATGAAGAAACCTGGATGCTAAAGACTTGGGAGTCACTGCAAACTGAAGGTCAACAGTGAAGAGAACTATGGCCATGCAGATGTGGAAGAGGTCAAGCATGTTCCCTTTACACTTGATGCTCAAAAAAAACACAAACAGGATACATACACATTTTCAGCTTTTCCTTCCAGCTCCCTGGTGGACTCAGATAAACCCTGCTGGCATTATTTTACCTTGTCTCACTTCCTTTTAAATTTGTGTTTAATTTAATATATTATTCTAGCTAACTAACCTACCTCTGTAGTTTCTAACCAAAGAGCCCAGGTAACTTTTTGTTTTGCTTTGTTGTTTGTTCTATACATGCCTTTGCTCATGTCCTCACAAGAAAATGTTTATCAGAATCCTTAGTAAAAACATAAAGGTCTGCATGTCCCCAGACTCCCACCACAAATCCTGGGAGGTTGGAAGAAAAAAGAAGAGATCCACAAGAGACTGAAATGAAAGAAAAGGTACCCTACAGGAAGAGCAGAGTAGGGGTGGGGGTGGGTGCAAACCGAAAAAAGCAGCCCTTCTGACCAGTTTGCCCTTGGCTCTAAGCTAAAAGCTTCCACCATTCCCGGGTGGAGAATTTCCACGTGGTCTATCTTGGGCCAAAGAGCCAGTATTTTAGGGTACTGCCCTTCTGGAATCTTTCAGAAAACTCCAAAGTTATTTACTACTAGTAAGGACCTTTCCCTGAGGAAATGATGGGCTAGTAGGTGGCTTCTGAATCTAGCAACCCAGCCTGCACAAAGCAGAGGCTGGGCCCTGGTCTCAGTGAGGACACGAGCAAGGGTAGAGTTTATCTACAGTAATCTGCTAGCTCATTGTGCCTACCTGCCAAAGAGCACTTTTCTTTGGGGACTCATCTTCATTTTGATCTTCCATAACTGAAGTGTTCTAAAGGGGGAAAAACAGGTTATTTGAATTATGCCGAGTTCTACAAGACCTAAGTGACTACAAGACATAAACTTTGAGATCTCAAACTAGAGTAGATGAACGCAAACTCTGGCTTGTGGCTAACATATGTCATTCTGGGTCAAGCTATTCAGCTTTCATAAATCAACAGTAAGCATACAGTCTTCACTAATGGAGGCTGGGCATGACTGGGAACCAGCTCACTTGTGGGGTAGGGTTGAGGTACACCTTCATCGTCATCATTTTTGGCTTGTGGCAGGAAATTTAGTGCCTCACAAGTTCCCAATAGTTGCATGCAATGTCTCCTGGAATGCTACTGTTCAGTAATGCATTCCATCCACTAGAATTACAAGTGACAAGGCCCTCCAAGTACCCTCTCCCCCTCCCTCCATAGCTCCATAGCATACAGGGGTGCCCCAATGTTCTCCCTCAAAAGAATGCTGTTAGTCACTAACAATCTGGCTTGCCTTCTTTCAGAACACATTTTCCCCCATTTATGTATTTACTACACAAAGAAGCACTGTGTAATTATCCCTTCTGGTGACCTAGTGGCTCAACAGATGCCCATTAATTGGAGATTATACATGATTGGGTTTTCTCTCTTGAAGCTCCTACCTAACAGCTAAAAGCGGCCTGGGGCTAGCTCTCCAAGGTTCCTTCCCAAACCTAGGACTCTTAAGATAGGAGCACTTAACTACTTAACTACTGTTTTCTGGAAGGTTCATTATAGATTTATTAACATTACCAACATTATGAGATCTGTTTACATCTTTAGGTGTGAGCTTCTTTCTCAAACGCTCTTACTTTTCCCTTTATCTCTTAAGTCCTGAAATGTTTGGGCGATGCCCACAGAGATGCCCAACAGATCAAGGGGAAACCCCCAACAGTCAACTGGAGTCGCCACTGAGCAAGAATCACTGCTTTCTACCTTAGTGGCACAGTAGGAGAGCCAAAGTAAGTTAGAATATTGACGTGGTCACTCAGTGTGGAAGCCTTGGAAAGGAAAGTCATTCATCACACAGAGCCCCAGGGTACAGTGAGAGTACCAGTGCTGTTCCTGATGATGAAGCTCCACCTTCATCACCCCCCTTCCCAGCGCTGAGGCTGCTGCTTTCCCAAGGTTACCTTAAAGTGTGTTTACAGCTTCAGTAACCTGGGCAGTAGAATGGCTAGGGAGGGAGAATGTCAAGGTCAGTGACAAGAGAAAGAGGGTAGGGAGAGGAAGGGGCAGGCAGTGCGTCCCCAGTAGCAATAGTGGACAATCCTGAAGCAGAAGGAGAAGCAGCGAACAAATGCTGTGCTTATGAAGGTCTCTCCACGTCACTGTGGTTCGCGGCTGCCTGAAACAGCCTTGGAGACGGCAAAATGAGAATGTGACTCAGTACCTCATCCCTGAGTATTACAAAGTGATAGATAGGTCATGGCGGCAGCAGCCAGGAATGGCAAGGAGATGACAGGCAACGGGGCGAGGCAGAGGCAGGGGATCTTTATGAGCTCAAGGTCAGCATGGTCCACAGAGTGAGTTTCCAGCATAGACAGGGCTAAGCAGAGAAGCGTTGTCTCAAAACAAACAAACAAACAAAAAGGCAAGGAGACAGAAGCATGGTTAGAAGCACAAGAAGAACATGGAACAGATGGGAAGTGGAAGAGAGCCAGGCCCCTCATAATTCATAAGGCCTGTATATATTCTAAGCTTAAACTTTCTGGAATTCAGTGTCTTGATCCTTACTGCCTAAGTATGGCAGTTACAAAGAGTGGTTCTGACCTAAGCAGATTTGAATGAATTGGCTCCCACAGGCCCATAGACAATAGCACTATTAAGAGGTATGGCCTTGTTGGAGGTTTCAAAAGCTCAAGTCAGACCTAGCGGCTGACATCGCCTGCTGACTGCAGATCAAGATGTAGAACTCTCACCACTGGGGTTGGAGAGAAGGCCCAGAGGTTAAAAGCACTGGCTGCTCTTCCAGAAATCCGTAGTTCAATTCCCAGTACCCACATGGTAGTGGCTCACAATCATCTGTAATGAGGTCTGGCACCCTCTTCTGGTGCAGGCATACATGCAGACAGAACATTGTATACAGAATAAATAAATAAATCTTAAAAAGAAAAAAAAAAGAACTCTCAGCTCCTTCTCCAGCACCATGTCTGCCTGCACACCACCGCCATATTCCACTATGATGATAATGGACTAAACTTCTGAACTGTAAATTAAATGTTTTCCTTTATAAAAGTTGCTGTGGTCATGGTGTCTCTTCAGAGCAATCAAACCCTAACTAAGACACACCATGATGTTTTTCTTCAATGAAGGAAGAAGCAAACCCTTCAAGAGTTCTGCAGACTACACTAGTTAACAGCCATCATTACAGCAAGAAATTTTAATTCATCTATTTCAAATAGGGAAAGCATTATTTGTACGGCTGAGAAGAAGACAGCTCTTCTGAAGAAATGCCAACGATTCTCTTCAGGCTGGACTACCGAGGCTAACCGATTACACTTCAATGAAACATGACAAGTTTCCCCTCCTACATATTTCTCTTGCAGATTTCTCAGCTTTCTCTTACAGATTCTTGAGAAAAGCAACCAACAGAGGACAGTACTCAAGCTAGGCTGATGAGACTGGGTTTCATGACCTTTCCCCTCTACAGCTCAAACTCAGGCCCTTGTTTTGCTAGGAAGCACCTGAGCACTGAACCACAGTCCCAGTGAATCACTTCCAAACAGTATTTAATCCTACATGGCATGAGAAATGCTGAGAGAAAACAGGACCTGGGCTCTAAGTTTGAGAAAGGCTGCCTATGCCCATGAACACACACAATCACTTGTTTGCGCACATTCCAGTAAGCAACCAGACTACCATACAATCTGTAAGGCATTCTAATGCTAAGTCAAACCAATTCTGTTTCGTGCTGCTTCCCTCAAGCTAGTTAGACCCGAGCAGCCCCCAGCAGCAGGAGCTGCAGAGAGCTCAGCACGTATCCACAAACACTGGGCTGACTATGGAGAGAGCTCAGCACGTATCCACAAACACTGGGCTGACTGTGGAGGAGTCTTAGTCTTCCCACTTCAACACACAGCTCTGGTGCAAAGAAAAGGGCCACCCCAACAACCACAAGCAGAAGCACTTCTCCAATCTGCTGTGTGGGGTAAGTGACGACGGCAACCATGGGTACTTCTCTTAAGAGAGCCTTTTGTGGGCTGGAGAGATGGATCAGCGATTGGGAGCCCTGGCTGATCTTCTAAGAACTCAGGTTCAATTCCCAGTGCCCACGTGGCAGCTAACAACTATTGTGACTCCAAGATTTGACACCCTCAAACAGACAGACACACACACAACAGTGCACATAAAGTAAAAATAAAATTTAAAAAAAAAAGAGAAAAGTTGCTGGTGTCATGCAGGCACAACAGGCACCTCCCCCCCCCCACACACACACACTTTTTTGTTTCACTGAGTTTTACTTCTTAAAGGCAACAGGCAAGCACCCACAGGTTCAGGATTCAGGTGGAATCAAGGTTAGTTACATCCAAATCTCAGGTGAAACCACGGGCTCAGCCAATCTGAGAGGTTGAACACCCTCCTGGCTCCCTCACCTGCCTGTTTGTAATCACTTCTTGTCTTCTGCATGTATCTCCCAGTAGCACAAAATGCAAATAAGCAAACATTTAGACCCTCCTATTCTGAACCCACAATCAAACAATCCACTCAGGAATACAGCAGCTGGACTCTGGGGCGGTTGGTCTGGGAACTACTGGTATAGGAACAAAAAATTTCTTTTATGGCAGCTGCATTATAGAAATTAAGAGGCATCCCAGGCCTCTACTTGTGCCTGAAGCATGGCAATGTAACCATCAAAATTGTCTCCAGATTGCCACTTGTTCAGAGAAGGGGAGGGCAAAATCACCCTGCCACTTAAAAGGCACTGCCCTAGGAGTGTGTGCTGTGCACTGGCCTTCAGGAAACACTCAGCAGCCCCAGGGACAGCATGGGAGGGTCTTCACTTACAGCTTGACTGCAGCACTGCCCTAGCTCTTTGTGGAGTGTGAGATTACAGACAACCCTCTGGGCTAAGTCCTGCTTACCACCATCCAATCAGTTACTTGAGAATCTAATAACAAGAGTTCTCACTAGAGGCCATGTGCTCAAACAAAACTTTTGTAAGTTCTTTGAGTAATTCTGATTTGTGTCTGTTTAAACCTCATTGCTATGGCAAAATGGTGTGGCTATGGGAACCTAAGGAAAGATGCCTCTCTAATACCACCACAATGTACCCAACCCAACCAACATGCAAGACTCCGCCAAATGCCACTAGAATCTAATTGTTGGTATCTTCTGCAAGTAATATTCAATTACATTAAAAACGACATCACACACCCTATCCAACAGTTCTTCCAAGGGTAGTAATAACAACAGTTGCCATTTTTAAAATTATACCTGTGCAAGTGCCATACCCACATGTGGAAGGCAGAGTGCAATCTGCAGCAGGTTCTCTCCCTCGATCTACCACGCAGGTCCCAGAAATCAATCAGCTCATCAAGCTTTTTTTGTTTTGTTTTGTTTTTTTTTAATGGGTTTTACCCATTAAACCACTGCTCTGGCCAAAAACATTACCATTTAATGACTTCCCAAAACAGTCAGGCCTTGAAACTTTTAAAACTTTATATGAATTGCCTCTATTCCTTACAATAACCCTATATGACAGTACATAAATTCTATTCTACCAATGGAGAGAACCATGACTCAGAAATAGTACGCACTCTGCCTGATGTAACAGATCAGTAAGTGTCAGCCTCTTTCTACATGCATGAGTGCCCCTCAGCAACAGGCCACACACAGCAGCTAAAGCTCGAGGAAGATCCCAATCTTGTTTGGAAGACACCTTTTCTACCATCACATGGAAACTCCAGGCACTGAGGATATGGCCTTCAGAAACACCATTCTTCACAGGACCCCAGTGGAAGGGCTGCAAATCCACCTTCCTGTGAGGCCAAGACAGGAAGACACTGAGTCTGAAGCCAGCTGAGACTACAGGGTGAGTTCTGAAGCCACCATAGACAATGCAGCCAGACCACATGTCTCCAAACTACAGGTAAAAAGAGGGCGGGTACATCTGGGTGGTAGAGTGCTTGCCTGGCATGCACAGGTCCTGGGTTCCAGTCTCAGAGCAAACCTACCCAGTATTCCAAGCATTAATCAAGCAGTATAAATTCTCATCCTGAGGAAGAAACATTGGCTTGATTAGTTGGATCTCTATTAAATGTATCCAATCAAAGATAAAAGAATTTTTAAAATTCCATTTTTTAAAAAAAAAAGCTAATTTTTAAAAATGTCTTAGATACATGCAATAGTCTGTGACAAAGGCTCAGCAGCAGCAGCCACCTTCTCTACCATGACTCTGCTGACTTCTCCCAGACTGGAATGGAGAAAGGCACAGGAGCTGTAAAGCAGTATGTGATTTTCTGCAGCCATGACAAACATCACTACAGGTCTGCTCCCAACACCTCCTCTCCATTTTCATTCAGCTTGCAGATGAGCAGTGAAGTTTCTTTGCTGATAAGTGCAACCAACCAACACAGAAGATATTTCACTTCAAAAATTCCCTAATGTGAGAATCATCTAAAAGGAACATTCATTATTTTTAAAAACTGCATATTCTGCAGTAAGCATGAGGTTAAGAACCATTAAGACATTCTACTTTCAATAAACTTTCCATACAAAAATAAGTCTCTTGTGTGCTTTTCCAGCCGCTGGCTGGAGCCCACCAGTCAATTTGATGGGCTGCAACCAGCATTTTTAAAATTGAAGAAGAAAAGAGGGGAAGAAGGAACAGCAGCAGGAAGAGGAGGAGGAGCAGGAGGAACACAAGGAGGAGACAATGACCTTAGGCACTCACTTAACCCACAGAGTAAAGCATAAATTCACAGAAAAGGCTCTGGGGGCAGTGGGTGGGCGTGGTGTGTGGGAAAATCCAAATTTCAAGCAAGCCAACACAATCATTGCAATCAGCATGACAACTAACCAAAACTCCTGAATGACACCAACTTTCTATGTCTCTGGAAAGCAGAGGTCACAAAGGGGAAGAAATGTGCTTTTATATACTGAGTAAAATTTCAGAAAGGACACCAAAATGTTATTCATAGTTATTAATGTGGTTTTCAAGACATTTCTCTACCTTCTTTGTCCAGGTTCTGTGTGCTCTGAGACAGGTCTCAGAAGGCTGAGGGTCAGGCACAGGTGCTGCGCCCCACCACACCCAACTCTCACTGGCCCTCCCTAGTGAGTAGTGATGTCATTTCTGCCCGGAATCCTAGGATAGTAACTTCCCTGAGCCTGGCTTCCTCTGCTTGACTACTTATCACTGAAATCCTTAAATACAACAGCAGTTTGTTCATTTTGTTTCTAAATACTATCGACTGAAGATGTAGCTCAAAAGCATAGTGCTTGCCTGCATGATGCTCTGTATTCATCCCCCCCCCCCCCCCCCAACCACTCATGCAAGCAGTTACTTCCACCCCAGCTTTTCCTTTGTTCTTCCTTAGTGTCTGGGGATGACCTAGGGCCTCTCAGTGCCAGTGAGCCATGCACTTCTGGGCCACATCCCAACCCTCCCAGCCCACTTCCAGCATTTATAAATAACTATCATATCTTCTGGTGTGCACATACCAGGGTCTATTTACAAGTCAACTGAGTCATGGCAGTATATTGGCAATCCCCCAAAGTGTGTGCCTAGCTACGGCTTCATAAGGGTCTTGTTTTCATAGTATTTCTTTTTCCTTAGCCTATTCCTACAGTACCATTGATTTTCCAGCCATAAGATGATATACAGTTCCCTTTCTAGCTTAATGTAATATAAAAATATGTGAAATAAGTAAAAGACCAACAAATTACAGTATGTAGATACACAGCTGTCTCTCAGTATTCATGCAGGCCTCATCTTGGGAACCTCCCAGACACCAAAATGGAAGGACAACTGCAGTGTTTGCTCTTAAACTACTTACATGCTCTTCAAGTCACCTCTAGACTCCTCACAATCCTGCCCATGAAATGCTCTGTGAAGAGAAGCCATCACACTGTACTGTTCACTGGATAATTACAGCAGGAAAAATATGTTCACAAACCGATACAGACACAGTGGGGGGATTTTCCTTTTGTTTCTTTTTAGTATTCTTAATCTGAAGTTGACTCTCAGTGCAGGTAGACTTCTGTTTACCACAAATTGTGAAGACAAGTCCAACTATTACATATTAGTGAGACTTTTTTTAAAGATTTATTTTTATTGTATGAGTGTTTGCCTACATGTATGTATGTGCACCATGTGCACGTCTGATTCAGAGACCGGAAGAGGATACTGGAAGCCCTGGAACTGCTGCTGTAGACAGCTGTAAGCTGCCATGTGGGTATTGAGAACTGAACCTGGGGCCTCCACAAGAGTAGCATGTATACTTAACCACTAAGCCCTGGAGATACTAATTTAACAATGAAAAGGGTCTGGGCCACACTGAATGGAGATCTCATCATGCAAATACAATAAATAGATGGAAGGAAGAAGGAGGGAAGGGGAAGGGGAGGGAGGGAGGGAGGAATTCCTACAGCATAACACTGCTCATCAGTCAAAATAATTCAAAGCTTGAAAAATGTTTATCTTGGTTTGCTTCTAGTTAAAGTCATTGTAAAAGAAAATAAAAAGCGCACCTACCGGTGAAATCTGCCAAAGCTAGAAATATCATACCACATCACAATCAGTACTTAAAACATTATTGCTCAACTATAGATTATATCATGATGGTTACATTTACTATGTGATAGCTACCACTTGCTAAGTAACAAAAACTGGAGAGAAAAAAAGAAAACAAAAACAAACAAAAAGCTCACCTTAAAAAAGAAAGAGATAGGCCGGGCGGTGGTGCACACCTTTAATTCCAGCTCTCGGGAGAGAGAGGCAAATGGTTTTCTATGAGTTCAAGGCCAGCCTGCCTGGTCCACAGAACAAGTTCTAGGATCGCCAGAACTACACATAAAAATCCTGTCTCAAAAACAACAAAAAACACAAAAGTATAAAGAGATAATGGATTCAACATAATGGTAGTCAAAGTATCATTAGGTTTCTCTGGGCAAGCCTCTTCCCCCCCCCCCCCCCCCCGCTCCATTTCCCACCACAGACACATTCAGCTGATTTAGAAGTTCACAGAGAAATACAAAGGGCCCCGGAGAATCAAAGCAATCTAACAAACTAAGCTAGGGAATCCACACCATAGAATACCAAGTACTAGTATATACTATAAAGGACATTTCCACAGGCAGACGTGTACACAAATGATTTATGGAAGGACACCACATATTAAATTTACCTGACTAAATACTGTTGACCCTTAGGTACAGTAGGAAGAGAATGGACTTTTTAGTTAAGACACCATAGCAATATTAAAAATATCCTAAGCCTTCTCTCAAACAAACTAATCTACACCAGAGATCTAAATGTAAACAATAAATAATAAAGCTATTATTATTTATCTACAAAACATTCTTAGGATCTTGGGATGGACAAATTTTCTTGAACAGAACACATTATTTATTGTTATGATAAATGTGATCATTTGTACTATAGTTAAATAACTCCATCCATTGAAAACATTGCATGTATGATGTGCACATGAGTGGAGACCAGGGGTCAATGTCAACTGTCTTCCATGATCCCCAGCTAATTTATTTTTGAGACAGACATTCTCTGAATCTGGAGCTTCTGGGTTCAGTGAGGCTGGCCGGTCAGGGTGTATTTCATTTCATAAATGGATGAGCAAGCTGCTCTGATTCTCCAATTTCCCATGTATTTTCCTGTGAGCATCCTTTATCAAACAGTCACTTCCCACTCTTCACATTTCCTGCCCTGTGAACAGAGAGGACCTTCTTCCTGACAGTCACTCAGCTTCTAAGTAGGAATAGTCATGAAGGCAGCTTTAAGGTTCTTCAAAAAGGGCAATGACACCAGAAGAAAACTTTTGAATATGAAGAAGAAATGAAGGAATAAATGCAAAGAATAAAAAAGAAAAATGATAAAAATCAAACTATACACTCGTTACTATTAACTAACAAACACAAGATGTTACTAACAGAAATTAAAGACACAAATATCTAATCGAAAGACTTAAGCTGTCAGTATCATTGGCAGAGTCAATCAATGCAATCTCTGTGAAAATCCCAAGTGCTTTGGGAAGGAAAAAAAAATCCATCCTAAAACTTTCATGAATCTCCAACAAGACCACAAATAGAAAAAAAAAAAAAAACAGGAACAAAGTTGGGTTTCAAAGAATTTTGAAATTAAAGTTTACAACAAAGCAGCAGTAATCAAAACATGGCTCTTCATAAAGAGACAACAGAACAGCCAGTTGCAACAGACATGTTCAGAATACCTAATTCTCAAAACTCACCCACTATTAAAAGACGACACTTTAAATATAATTGCCTCTGATTCTAATCTGAGAGCCCCAGAAGATGCTTGGGAACCTGTACTTCATAATGGATGACCATAAGGGATGACGAAGGTAAGACTTTTAAAACATCTCTGCAATTCTAGGACCCCGGAGACAGAGGCAGGTGGATCTCTGTGAGCTCTGGCTTGCCTGGTTTACAGAATGAGTTTCAGGCCAGTCAGGATATGTAATAAAACTCTATCTCAAAAAAATATTTTAAAAAATAAATATCTACCTAACATCATAATTAATGTCCCAAGATGAAATATTTCCCCATACTCAAGAACAAAGCTAGAATACTCATTCATATACCAAAACAAATTTTATTAGTCATAGCCAGTGTACCAGAGTAAGAAAACACAAAATAAAACAGCAAAAACATTGCTAACGGCATGCTTGTATAGGAGGAGAAAGAGACGAAAAAAGAAACACATACAAGAAAAGTAATAAATACATAACAAATTTGTAAAGCAATTGTTGAATAGTAACACAAGACCCAGGCACTCAGCAAAACCAGAAAGCACGGACATCAGCAGAAAACTAAAAGAAGCATGGTACTTCCTTGCATTTCTACAGGCCATTGACAGATCAGACATGAAATCAGAGTTTGGCATCAGAGTGTCACAACTAACAGGGATGAAGGGTGCATAGTAAGAGGTAGCCTTTGAAAGGCAATTCTTAAGGACAAAACATAATATGAGAAGCACTTTGTGGAAGAAAGCCCTCAACTTAATAAAGAACATCTACACGAATCCTACAGCCAATACCACACTTGTTGGAAAAAGTTAACTTTTCGGCTAAAGTCAGAAACGCCAATACTTTCAATAGTATATTAGAATCCTGAGTTAGTGCAGACACAGGATGGGAGGATGGTAAAACTCTCTTTCATATGACATGACTAAAAACAGACAGGAGGAGGGTGCTGGAGAGAGGGCTCAGTGGTTAAAAGCACCCACATGGTGATTCACAAACGTCTCTAACTATCACTAGTTTTACCTGACAACCACAAGATGTTGCTAAAAGAAATTAAAGACAAACATTTAGACACCCTGCTTCCACATCACAAGACTTAAAACTGTCAGTTATCACCACAGAGTCAGAAATACAGTGCAATCTCTGTCAGAATCCCAAGTGCTTTGAGAAGAAAAGTCCACCTAAAACTTCTATGACTCTCTAACAAGACCACAAATAGGGAGAAAAATTTTGAAAAACAGGAACAAAGTTGGGTTTCCCAGGGCAATCAGATTCCAGAGCATCTGATGTCCTCTTCTGGCTTCCAAGGGCGCCAGGCATGCACAAACATACATGCATGCAGAAAAACCTCCATACACACATTAAATAAAAGGAGGAGGAAGAGGAGGAGGAGGAGGAGGCGGCGGCGGCAGCTGGATCTCTATGAGTTTGAGGTCAGCCTGGTCTACAGAGTGAGTTCCAGAATGGCTAGAGCTAAACAGAGAAACCCTATCTGGGGTGGAGGTGGGGTGTGTTAACATCCTATACTGAATAAGCAAATATAGCAAAGATACAGACCACATACTTAAGACCAACTGATCTTGACAAAGAACAAAGCTTCTTCAACAAATGGTGCTAGAACAACCAGACAAATAAGCCAGTAACACTAGACACAAGCCTCTCACTTTTCCCAAAATTAATTTGAATAAACAACAGGAAAAAAAAAGAAAAACTTGTTAATAAGATGTTAACAAAAGCCAGAGGACAGAGAGATGGTTCAGCAAGTAAAGGTATTTGCCACCAAGCGTGAGGACCTGAGTTCAATGCCTGGGTCGCATGTGATAGAAGGAGTAGTTGAGTCTGCAGGTTGTCCTCTGATTTCCACATATATCAGATAGATATATAATCAGTCAATCAGTGTAACTTTAAAAAATTTTTCAGAGGCCAGATGTGGTGATCTCTGTGAATTCAAGGTCAGCCTGATCTACATAGCAAGTCCCACACAGTTGGGACTACATAGAGACCCTGTCTCGATAATCAAATGAACAGATCAAGGGCTATAAGTATTTCAACATTATAAATACATAAGAATAAACCTTTCTATTTTAAAGTTTTTCCCCCTCACCAGGCAGTGGCAGTGCATGCCTTTAATCCCAGCACTCAGGAGACCAAGGCAGGAAAATCTCTTGAGTTCAAGGCCAGCCTGGTCTACAAAATGAGTTCCAGGACAGCCAGGGCTACACAGAGAAACCCTGTCTCAAAAACCAAAAAAAGCATATACACACACACACACACACACACAAAACTTCCTTATGAGGCGAGACAAGTAGAAAGTAAAGCTCATATGGAAAAATGAACCTGTACATTGCTCAAGAAAGAGGGAGGAAGGAGAAAGGAGAGAGAGAAGAAGGGGAGCTTCTAGAGGGAATCATCTTGCCTCTGTAACGGAGGAGCTTATGGAACACTAAGGCAGAAGGAACCCTTCAGCCTTTGCAAGCTTTAGTCTCTGTTTCAACCACTCAATTTTTCTGCACAGTACAATATAAAAGTACAGGCATCAAGTAAACAGCAGTGGATGTGTATCCATGTGACTATGTTTACATATCCAAGGCTGGATTTGGCCTGTGGGTCAGTATGCCAAACTCCAGTCTAACAGAAGAGAATGCCCAGAAATAGACTCCAGAAGACATGAAAACTTAGGCCAGGATAACAGTGGCATCTCAGTGACTGGAGAAGCTCTAAACAAGCACTGTGGGGACAACTGGTCAACAACTTGGGAACATAAATTAGAGCTACACTTCACAGAACCTCCATCAACAGATTTCACAAAGTCTGGAGAATGGACATGTAAATACTGGGGAGAAACATGGATTAAATTGTTATAGCCTGTGGGACGAGGTGGCCGAGTGGTTAAGGCGATGGACTGCTAAATTGTTACAGCCTAGAACAGTATGCACAACCCTTTGAGAGGAAAATCCAGCAACATATATACACACCTCTTCATCTAGTAATGCTGCCACCGGGAATTTTCACTGAAGAAATACTAAAATTCAATCACAATATGAAAATATGCGTACACTGCTTCTGGGCTTCAGTGTTACAAGGCTAGCACCCTTACAGTTTCAACTGTCTCATCAGCTCAAGTTTGTTCATTTTTAAACAGTAAAAAAGTATTCATTTAACACATTTACTTTTCAGTAATATAAGTCATTCTAAAACTATTTCCTAAGACTAAGTAAGTGGAAAAGTGGAAATTACAAGTCATATTTCTCAGTGTTAGAAGGGGAATTACAAACCAGGGATGGTGGCACACACCTTTAATCCCAGCACTAGGGAGGCAGAGGCAGACAGATCTCTGAGTTCAAGACCAGTCTGATCTATAGAAGGAGTTCTAGTACAGTCAGATCTAACAGAAAAAAACTTGTCTTGGAAAGAAATGAATGAATGAATGAATGAATGAATGGATGAATGAATGAATGATCAAAATGAAGCTATAGATATAGAAAAGTCATCTAGTTGTGTGTGGTGTCTCCCAGTGGGACTGAAGAAGTAAGGAAGAATGCCATAGGTTTGAAGATAACCCAGACTACACAGTGAGTTCCAGGAAAAATGTGGACAGTTTGGAGGCAGTGGGTACAGGTCAGCAGCAGAGCACATGCTTAGCATGCAGGGATCCCTGGGATCGATCCTCAGCACCAGAACCCCCCTGCCAAAAAAAATAAATAAATAAAGACAGGGCTGCTCACTATATAGCTCTGGCTGTCCTAGAACTTATTACATAGACCAGACTGGCCTTGAACTCATAGAGATTCTCCTGCCTCAGTCTCTAAAGTGCTTGTGGGATCAAAGGCATAATACACTACTATACCTGGCATATATATACAATTTATACACACACACACACACACACACACACACACACACACACACATATACACGTTTGGGACAGGGTTTCTGTGTGTAGCCCTTGTTGTCCTGGAACTCGTTCCCTAGACCTGGCTGCCTACTTCTGCCTCCCTGGTGTTGGAATTAAAGGCATGTGCCACTACCACCTGGCTCAAAAAAAATTTTTTTAAAGAAAAGTAAGCACTCAGTTCCCTAAAATAATGTAAATTAAGACAACAATTTTTCTTACTGGGTTATTAACACCAATATTCTTGAGGGGAAAAACTAATAGGACTCAGTCCTCACATGCATTTGGAAAATAATATTCAAACAACTGTAAAGCTAACTGGTGACCACAACAATCATTAACTCTCCACTTGGGAGGCTGAGGCAGGAAGACCTTACTAAAGCACAAATAGAGGAATGAGACTGTACTGCAGCTGGGGTTTGAACTCATGGGGGTTTCAATCCATAAAAAGGTGGAGGTTTCAGAGAGAAACAAACTCCGCTTCCTAGAACACTGGCTGGGCCCAGAAGCGATGGCATCACAACAACATTAAGCTTGAACACTTCTACCCAAATATGGGAAATCCATGTAAAAAACCAAGCAGGCAAGGCAGCCAAATACCAGCATTCCAGAAGGAGAGCAAAAAATCCCTGGGGGAAGATAGCTAACTAGACCTGCCAGGGAGCATCAGATTCAGCAGGAGACCCTGCCTCAAGAGTAGAAGGACAGCCAACATAAACTCTGGGCTTCCATAGCACATTCACACAGATGTGAACACTCATACAAATGTGTGCACACACACTGATATCCTTTCTACAAATGATTTTTTTTCATCCCCAGAGTACTTCCTTGCCCCACCAACCTCTTCCTCTTCTCAACTAGTTCCCCACCCCATCACATCTTTTCATTTCATTTTCTTTTGGTACCCACTGAGATTAATTAGGGCTGCTTACATGCAAATGGGCACCTTGACCAGTAACTACCCAACTGAAGAAAATGTCTCTCTCCATTAACCAGTAACTACACTTCTACCTGCAGGAGGAGTGAATGGGACTTCAAACCCACTCCCTCTGGCTCTTTCTGACAGAATGCTAAAAGTAGGTCTTTGCTGATAAGCAAAACTGCTGGAGAAGAAAATGATGGTTGTGTCATGCCCAGAAGAAAGTGTTCCTTCCACAAGTCCCCTGCCTCTCCCAGCTCTTAGTTTCTTTCAGCCCCCTCTTCTATGATGTTCCCTGAGTCCTAGAAAAGGTGAGAAAAATGTTTCATTTGGAGTTCAACTTTTCAAGAGTCAGTTATTTCCAGCATTCTGACCAATAATAATAAGCCTCTGCAATTACCACAGCCCACTGAAAAAGTACGCCTCTGATGACAGCGCTGATCCATGGCAAAACCAAAACTATTTTGAAGGTGCCTATGCCCAGTTAGCAAAAATCACAGCAGTTGCTCCCCCCCCCCATAAGGCCCACGGCCTCCCTGTCCTGGTTCTGGCTAGGTTTATAGTACCAGGGGTCGGGGGTGAACTCCCTCCTGAAGTACCAGTTTCAGATCCAATCAGAGAGTAATGGGTTATCCCTGAACACCCTGACACACACACACCCCTTAAACTATTACAGTCAGATGATCTTAAGAAGCACCTGGGGCCAGCAAGGTGCCTCTGCAGGTAAGGGCACTTGCTCTGCAATCCTGAGTAACTGGGCTCAACCCTCAAAAGCCCTGTAAAGGTGCAAGGAGAGAACCAACTCCACAGTGTCCTCTGACCTCCAAGTATGCACGTACACACCCACACACCCACAGAGAAAGAGAGAGAG
>NC_022014.1:54121574-54129436 GCF_000317375.1 Microtus ochrogaster | reverse complement strand
GAAGAAGAAGAAGAAGAAGAAGAAGAAGAAGAAGAAGAAGAAGAAGAAGAAGAAGAAGAAGAAGAAGAAGAAGAAGAAGAAATACCTCGAGCCAGTGCTGACTGAGGACAGCAGGCTCATACGTCTCCCCAGGCTTCCATGATAGTAAGGAATGCATCCCTAATCCTTCCTATGATGACAAGATTCCCCAGGGCAATTTTTCTTCTGGCAAAGTCTTTTTTCTCTAAAACTACATGATTCCTTCCTACCTATCAGCACAGAGACTCTTACTTTAACTCTTAATTTTTTGTTCCTCTTCTTGTTAAGATGAGATTTTAATTTTTGTTTTGCTCTTTATTTCCAATTAAGCAACTGACAAGTATCTTAGGATAAAAGTAATTTTACAGACTCCAGTAACAGACACTTGGTTTTCTTAAGGGGTAGGAAGCTTTCTTATATAAGGCAGTGCATATTCACATTCACCCTGTCTAGGACTACAGGGGTCCCCAAGCTGGTACAAAATATATCTTAAGTATTTGTAAATGAGGGGCTGGAGAGATGGCACAGCAGTTAAGAGCACTGGCTTCTCTTCCAGAAGCCCCGAGTTCAATTCCCAACAACCACATGATGGAACACAACCATTATAGTGGGATCTGATGCCCTCTTCTGGGATAAAGTCAATAAAGAAATAAATACATAAGTCTTACTTTTTTTTTTTTTAGTTTTTCGAGACAGGGTTCTCTGTAGCTTTGCAGCCTGTCCTGGCACTAGCTCTTGTAGATCAGGCTGGCCTCAAACTCCCAGAGATCCGCCTGCCTCTGCCTCCCGAGTGCTGGGATTAAAGGCGTGCGCCACCACCGCCCAGCAAGTCTTACTTTTTTATAAAAAAAAAATTAAAAAGTATTTGTGAATGATGCCATTCTAATTGAACTGTCAACACAAGACTCTAGACATAGTGCCCAGGTAGCTCAGTCAAAAGGCCTGAGCTATTGCTGGCACAGCTGCATCCTTGAAAATGTCTCTGAGGCTCCTTCTCATGGCCAAATGTATCCAAAAGATCTCCTTTAGCCGGGCAGTGGTGGCGCACGCCAATCCCAGCACTTGGGAGGCAGAGGCAGGTGGATCTCTGTGAGTTCGAGACCAGCCTGGTCTACAAGAGCTAGTTCCAGGACAGGCTCCAAAACCACAGAGAAACCCTGTCTCGAAAAAAACCAAAAGATCTCCTTTCACAGCCATGACTCAGCTCTCTCAGCACAGACTCAAGGTGCTCGGAGTGAAGAGCTGCCATGTGTCATGAAGTCCATCAACTTCGATGTCACAGGGCAACAGGCTTTCCAAATTTTTCAAAATAATAATATGCCACCTTGGTGAGGGTTTGGTGAAATGTGTTCCCAAGGAGAAGCACTAGTCCCTGAGTAGTCCCAATGAACGCAAGGACGAGATGATGACACATTCTGTAATAACTAAGATGAAGATTCTGAGTGCCTTGATAAGTAACAAATTGTGAAACTTTTTAAATTACGTTATAAGAAATTATAGGAAAAGGCTAGAATAAACCAGGAGTGATGGTTTACGCCTTTAATCCCAGCACTCTGGAGGAAGAGGCAGGAGGATCTCTGTGAGTTCAAAGCCCACCTGGTCTACAGACTGAGTTCCATCCAGGACAGCCAGGGCTATATAGACTTTGTCTATAACAAACAATAGCAACAACACCTAAATAAGTGTACAAGACATGATGAAAAATGAAGCCTGTAGAATTACACTCATAAAACAGTCTTAACTATTATGTGTAAACATGTGTATAGATTCAAAACTAAAACAAAAAAGGTCAAACTATGAAGTATGTCACCTGCTTCACTTTCCATTTTTACCTCAATTTTCTTTTAGTAACTATATAATCAGAAAAGAAAAGCAAAAAAGTTATAATTATAATTTGTTTAAAAGCAAAATCAATTTTCTTCTAAGGTACTTTCCAACTCACAGAAATACTTAATTTCACAGAACTCAGAAAGCCAAATCCAAAGTGGTCCTGCCCATGCAATCCAGGGAAAACCAGACAAGAGTCAGAGCCTTTCTCTCATTCCAGCTACTGTGCCCACTCCTCCCTCATTCAGTGAGTAGTTCTAAGTACCTACTACCTGCCAGGAACTCAACCAGAAACAAGCCTGTTTACCAAGCAGTGACTAGGAAAATATGACCTGGCTTTTCTCAGAACCTGGAATGGGATAGGTGTGGCAATAGACAGAAAAAACAAACCAACAATCTAATTTTGCCAGCGCTAAGAACTACAAAGAAAACGAATTAAATGGGGAAGGAGCAGTGGCCAGTACAACGCCAGGGCAAAGGCCTCAGGAAGAGTCTGAGCAGAAACTTAGTCCTCCAAAAAACCACCAACAGTGACATAATAGCACTTCTCATGCGTGACCAAGATAAGACTCTGAAATGTCTGTCTACAACCTAAAATACAGACAAGACTGCAATGACTGTATTTTAACAACCTTCCTTCAGTCCGGGAGCCTCCACTCCTCCTCTCGGTTGTAATTTTCTCACATATAAATAGGCACAATGGGGCTGCAGAGATGACTCAGTGGTTAAGAGCACTCACTAGCTGTTCTTTCAGAGGACCCAGATTCAATTCCCAGCACCACATGGCAGCTCACAGTTTGTATCTCAGATCCAGGGAATCTGGCACCCTCACACAGACATATATTCAGGCAAAACATTAATGCACATTAAATAAAACATTACAAAAAAATTAGCTGGGTAGTGGTGATGCAGGTCTTTAATCCCAGCACTCAGGAAACAGGCAGATGGAGCGATGTGAGTTCGAGACCAGTCTGGTCTACAGAGCGAGTTCCAGAACAGCCAGGAACACACACAGAGAAACCCTGTCATGGATGGATGCATGGATGCATGGATGGATGTATGGATGTACATAGGGAGGGAGGGAGGGAGGGAGGGAGTCAAACAAACAAGTAAAACAATGAATGAATAAATAAATAATATAATAAATGAATAAATAATAAAATTGGGCCTAGCAATGTCTCGTCAGACAGACAGACAGACAGACAGACAGACAGACAGAAGATTTAGACCTAGCGATGCCTAGTCTACAAAGTTGTACAGAGGGTGTAAAGGGACAGCTCAGAAACTTGTGTATGCAGGTACATGTTCATGACTGTTGAGTTTCCCACACACTGAATGGATTTTCCACCAATGAACTAGACTATACTCTGAATGATTCTTCATGAAGACATAAAGGTGTGAGCAGACATAGTTTCATCTTCAGAATCAATCAGAATCCACAGTCCCAATCAGCTCTAAAATTTCATCAGGTAACTGATGCTATAATCAGCACTAGTATGACCAGATCGACAGCATGTCTGCTAAAGGAACACTCTTCTCTTCTCTTTTCACTGTATCACAACTGTCTGTGTCCCCAGGTCTGGTTTGTGATCACCAATTTTATTATCCTCTTGCCTAGGCTATGGTAGCCATTTGTTTACTCAAACACTAAGCCAGCTGCTGCTGGGAAAACACTTTTTCAAACATGATTAGCACAGACAACCAGTAAACCCATAGTAGAGTCGATGCACTACACCACGACGTAAGGCAGCCTCATCCAATCAATGCAAAGCCTTGCAGTACAGGCTAAGGGTTTGCAGAGGAGACAAGAGAAATCCTGCCTGCTTTGCAAACTTGTCAGTCCCCACAATAAAGTGAGCTGGTTCTTTATGCTTTCTTTCCTGTCTCACTTTGATGCCGTGGCTCTGGAGAGATGCTGAACAGCATGCTGATCAGTCTAGAACTGGTCTCCCTGATTCCATCTTTACATCTCATCATGACCCAGAGGGAGCCTGTGGGAATGTTAGAAGGCTTTCTAATAAAAATTCTCTAATGATTCCCTAATGATTGGTGCAGTGAGACCTGACAGCTTACAGGATGGCCCTGTCTTCCACTCTCAGTTCGCCGCTCGCTTACTCTCCCCTTCAGTGCACAGCCCAGCAGACACGGATCTGCTGCTCTCCCAACAGACACGCTCCCACTCAGACCTCTACACTTGCTGCTCCGGACATGTGGGATTCTCTCGCCTGTGCCCTTGCTATCAGCCTGCTCACTTATTTCCTTCAGTATTCACTCAAATGCCTTCTCAGGGGACTTCTCCTCAGTCCGAATAAAAACGAAGCCGTTTCCCAAAGCTTGTGTACCCTAACCCCCTTCTCCTTAGCGCTTAAAACCAGGGAACACTAGTGTTTCCTTCATTTTATTTCACATTAAAATGAAGATAGGTTTCTGGCTGTGAGCACAGTTCAGTGGGAGAATGCTTGCTAGCAGCAAGTAAGAAGCTCCAGCTCCTTCCCTGGCACTACAAAGCAAATAAATAATGTGGTTCTAAAACACTCAGCCCTTTACCTGTTTCACACATTCCTGTTTTCTCAGAACCTATGATAATAAGTTGCACACTCAAGAATATCATAAATATTTGCTGCTGGAGGAAAAGATGGGATGGGTGGGATTTTTGGTTTTTGTTTTGTTCGTTTGCTTTTTATTAATTAAGGGTTTAGGGTTTTCTATTTTTATTTACGCGTGCATGTATGTGTCTGTATAGCACATATCTAACCTGTGGCCATAGGACCATAGTGTGTTAAATCCCCTAAAGCTGGAGTTGTGAGCCACCTACTCTGGGTGTAGGGACTAAACAAGTACTCTCAGATGCTGAGCTACCTCTCCAGGCTCCAACTAAGGGTAGCTTTAAATTTATTCTTCATGAGTTCCTATGTTTTCTAAGAGTTTGTGCTGGGCATTATTTCTGTACAATCATATCAGACAACTTTCTACTGAACTTTAAACCTGTCTAAGAAAACTCACAATTTCCCAGGATCTTTAGGAGTTAACCATGAATACATACTAAAGTTTAATGACTTCAATGTTCACTAATAAAAGGATGATTAACTTATTATAACCTAGATAATAAAGCCAAACCGTTATTTAAAATGTGGGCTTGGTGGGTCATGTTTGTAATCCCAACACTCAGGATGTGGAGGCAAAAGGACCAGGAGTTCAAAGACAGACTGAACTACATACTCAAAAAGATACTGTCTCAAAAATACAAGATACACACACACACACACACATATATATATATGAGAACTTAAGTTTACTAATGTGTACCATATCGTTTAGTTAACTATATTTAAAGGCAGTTTATAATTAAGAATGCAATATGAAACATGAGCATTTATAAAACAATATATGTAATATAAAAATGTCAAGGCAAAAATATCACAGAATGAACAATAAAAAAGTGATATTATAACTAAATCACTTTTCCTTATACTTACTTATTATCTAAATTTCAACAGAAAAAAGATGCTACCTCATAAACAAAATAAGCAATTATAAACAATAGAAGAAATGAAATCAGCAGTTTCACAAACAATACAACAAATGGCTATAATGTGAGGTTTATGACACAATTATTTTTCGAAGAGGAAAAAAAAACACTTTATTGTAGTCTTAAGACCCATTTACCTATTTCCTTGCCCTAAATTACACTATGAAACTTTATATGAATACTCCACCATGAATATTGTTCTGGAATCCATCAGCTGTAACTAAAGAAAAGCAAAACAGTGTTCCTGTCTCCTACTGACATGAAGAGGCAGCACTGAACTAGCTGAAGAGTGTACTAGTGTGGCCATATCCATTTAAACTGAAAGTATAATGGGACCCAGCATGTGACAGACGACAAATTCTCAAGTAAACTATTTTTGAGTGCAGAGACATGCAGAGGTGTCAGCCTTTCCTCTCTAAAAGTAAGTAGATCCCAGGGACAGAACCCAGGTCCTCAAGCTTGCAAACAAGCTCTTTACCCTCGCATCTTGCCAGCACTATCCAGGCTTTCTGAGTTAGAGTCTAGGTAGTCCAGGCTATCTTCAAACTCCCTAATGGCCCCAGCTTCCCCGGGGCAGCGGCAGGGATGCCACTCATGCTTAGCACTGGCAGTCCCTTCTTTCAATCCTTGCACCAATGGGGTAAAAGAAGGGAAAACAAGATTTTCTCACCTTCCTACACTTCCTGGGCTCCTAGTACTGAGATTATAAAAACACACCACCGTAATATGAGACTTTTCCTAACCTTCTGTACCAATTGCTCCTGATCATTCTTAACTATATTTTAGATGTTTAAATGCTGACAGAAATCAGTTATTTGTCAAACTTTCTTTTTTCCCCAACTACAACATCTTATTTGCTTTAAAATGTCCCAGAAAAGGGTGGCTAGGGATTAAGTTAAATGTCTGCATATACTTAGGAAGTTCCACAGCAAGAAAGTTATCAAATAAAATCCTCTGGAGAAAAGATCAATCCAGAGGTCTGCTGGGTAAGGAATAGTTCAAGGACAAAATGCCCAACCTTTTCTATACCTCTGTTGATCCCAAACTCAAACTGGGCTCCATGGGACATTGGAACACAGCCATCATCATCAGAACTGCCCAGCTGCCAGCTACAGGTGAAATAAAGCCCCTGGGTGGTGACTGGTGGTGAGGCTACTGATGGATGTGGGGGAGGAGGGATCTATTTTGTTCTGACCTACTCAGAATTACTCCAAGGCTTTGTGCATGCTAGGCTTGCTGGGCAGTGTTCTTTCATTCAGCTACATCTCCAGTCTGGGCACTTGTATTTTGCAAATTTTCTTACAGAAAGGAAAAATGGTTTGTTGTGTTTGTTTCTGGGGTGGAGGAAATTGGAGGGTTTTTTTGTTTTGTTTTGTTTTTCATTTGTTTGTCTGTTTTGGTTTTTCAAGACAAAGAGTCTCTCTGTGTAGCCTTGGCTGTCCAGGAACTTGCTCTGTAGAGGTTGGCCTCAAATTAAAGCAATTCACCTGTTTCTGCCTCCGGAGAGCTGGGACTATAGGCGTGTGCAACCTACGTTTGGCTTAAAAAGTGTCATTTTTTTTAATGCTCATAAAACGTTAAAGACTGGGAAATTCCAAAGGTCATCCTAGGTCTTCATATTTTTAGACCTGAAGTACAATGAATAATCATAAAAAAATAACTCTTCAATGTTTAGCAGGAAAAAAAAGACAGGAAAAAGTCACTGTCAGGTCAGAAGCACAGGACCTGAACAAGAAAACAAGGGCCACATCATCTGCTCGGTCTAGATTCTCTTTAACTGGCTCTGAACTACAAATAAAATGGTCTCTTCTTCAATAGAGCAAGCACAGAAAGAAATGGCTTTCCACCCCCTCAGAAGCAGGCCTTCAGCACAAGGCCTTTGGTGTTGTCCCCAAAGCAGTGAAAACCATGCAGGGTGAAGAACTACCTTCCTTCCTCCCTTCATTTAAAGGGGAACATGCTCTGGGCTAAAGGAGGCAGAAGAGGACAAATCTGGGTTTACCAGCCTGGAGAGCAACTGCAGCTACCCTGCCACCTCACAGCCCTACCATCAGAAGCTGCAGCCAGTAGAAAAGTAGCATTCCCAGTCCTCAGGCTCCCCGCTGAGTTCCAACACGAAGGCAGCTAGGGAGGAGGCACTGACAGCTGACTCCCGGGATGCTCGCTGTTTCCAACAAGCATTCCTACCCTAAGGACCATTATCAGTCTACTGCACTGGGCCTCTGCATTCCACTTTTAGCTTTTCAGTTTTGACACTAAAAATAAGGGAAATTTGTCTCAATTCTAAAACGACTGTTGCCAAGTTAAAGAGGGCAGTTGTCACTGTAGTCTGGGGCAGCCGTGCAAATCTAGGTTCATAACCCAGATCTGTTAGATAAATATATAACCTCAAGCAAATCAATCCAATTCTTTTCTTTTTTTTTTTTTTTTTTTTTTTTTTTTTTTTTTTGAAAAAGGTTTTTTTTTTTTTTTTTGGTTTTTCGAGACA
>NC_022014.1:54115152-54121474 GCF_000317375.1 Microtus ochrogaster | reverse complement strand
TTCTCTGTGGTTTTGGAGCTTGTCCTGGAACTAGCTCTTGTAGACCAGGCTGGTCTCGAACTCACAGAGATCTGTCTGCCTCTGCCTCCCGAGTGCTGGGATTAAAGGCGTGCGCCACCACCGCCCGGCTTCATACACAAAGCAGCAGCCCAATCATTTCTCCACAGAGGAGCCAATGAAGGGAAAGGGTATGACTGAGTGAGAGAATGCCTGCCTAGTCCACATGTAAGGCCTGGGGTTCAGTCCTCAACACCATAAATCAAGCAAGAATCCTAGGTCACAACACATAGAAGAAGGTGAAAATAAAAGGTAAGATCATCGGTGTTAATTATGGCAGAGACTCGGCAAATCAGTCTTCTTGGATTACCTGATCTAAGAACCAACTGGACAAAGCTGGGACACTGACTCAGCCCAGCTAGATTCCGAGATACTCACTCAGGCTTTCCAACCAACTGTTCTAAACAGGGGAGGGGGGATCAAGTTTAAACTGGTTACCCAATCCTAGTTTAGCTAACTGCAGAGCTTTATTGCACCAACACTCCCCTTCCCTTCTCTCTTCATTTGTAGTTCAGTCTGGATTTTCACTTGTGGGTCTGCTTACTGCAGTAAGTTCCTTGACAGCAGGAAACAAATCTGTGCCTCTCATCTATACACTAGAACAGCCCATGCATTACATGCTAGGACACACTCAGGGCAGGAAACTCAGAAACCCACTCAGGCTTCCTAGTGATTCAGGAGAATTCATTTTGGCAAAGGGAATGTCTGAATTTAGCAGGCTTTTTTCTTTTATGTTAAAATAATAATGACTAAACAAACCATACATTATATATTACTACAATTTTCACAAATGAAGCTATGCTAAAAAAAAAAACAGAGAGAAAATTAAAAAAAAAAAGTAAAGAGGGAAGAGAGGCAGACTGATCTCAAACACCTGCTCCAGCACTTCATAGCCCCACAGACCTCAGAAAGGCAGTCAGTTCCCACCTCAGTTTGCTAGCTGCATCATCGGCCTCAACTGTCACATGAGGAAATGGGACAGTAACTCCTGCACCTCACAAGGCTGTCATAAACCTAATAGATAGTGAACTATATATCGTTGGTAAAAGATTCTGCTAACCCTCTTCTCCACTGGCAAAATCTGTAGTAGCTAAACTAAGCCTAAACACAATTAATATGTTCACCCCACTTTACAGCCTGTACCCCAAGTACAGACAGCCTTTCTGACAACGGGCTGAAAGCTGGGTCCAGCGTGCCAACATCGGACCTCTACAGCAAAGTCAACCAAGACTCTATCTTCTTCTAGAGCCTTTTTAAGTGACTGTTGAGGCATCCAACACCAAGGAGAGCCATCTTTGCAACAGAACAAACCCAGAGCACATCAACAGGTGCTTCTGCCAGGAGACCGCAGCAAAGCACCGCTCCAATACAGAGAGCAAACCCAGAACCAAGGGCCAAGCACAGCTCAGCAACACAGAACTTACTCAGTATACACAAGGCCCTGGGTTCAATCTCCACCACCAAAAATTAAAACAATAATTAAAGCAAAAATTAAAACTCTACAGACACATTTGTTGTTGTTTAAAATAGTAACCAGAGCTGGAGAGATGGCTCAGAGGTTAAGAGCACTAACTGCTTTTCCCGAGGTCCTGAATTCAATTGCCTGCACCCACATGGTGGCTCACAACCATCTGTAGTGAGATCTGGGGCCCTCTTCTGGCTTGTAGGCATCCGTGGAGGCCGAACACTGTATACATAGTAAATAAATAAATACATACATAAGTAAATCTTCTGAGAAATAAATTAAAAAAAAATCCTCGTTTGCATTTCGGTAACATTTAATAAATAAATAAATAAAATGGTAATCAATAATAATACATAAAAAAATAAGTGAAAAGGAAGGAAATCTTCCAGGTTCATTTTCACACGAAACAAAATAATAATTTGCTAACTCCAATAAGTGAGGCCCCCTTGGTTCATTTCACTAAGCAGCATGCCCTCAAGTACAGGCCAGTAAAAGTAAAAGCTTAATAATCAAAACTCCCTATGAGCATCTAACAGCAGCACTGCTTCCAAGCGCTGAAACAAAGTCCTATGAAGGCAACATTTCATTTTTTTTTCCTCAGAGAAAGATGATTTTAAAGAACTGTGAAGGTATGTCCCCATTTTCAGGACCCTTACTTCCTCCCTAGCACCTCAGAGAACCCAAAGCACCAGTACTGACACACTAACTGGTGCCTTATACCGCATAGTTACTTTAACTGACACAGCAAAGAAAACCTCCAGTTAATAACTTAGACTTCATAAGTACAATTCTTTCCCTACTTGTACTGCCAGCTCTAGCTAAAACTGGGTCAGCCCAATACAAACCAAGGGCAACTCTCAAGGACCCATTGAAGAGACGGACTTTTATAATGCAAATGCCCATTCCGTAGTACTAAGGAGAGAGAGCACTGCAATACTGTCTGTCCTTTCAAGGCAACGGGCCTGAGTGAAACACTAGATTCTGTATTCTATCTTCTTCCATAGAACCTAACAACTATGTATGCCAACTCTAAACCCCAGCTAGCAGTTAATGAAGCGCCAGCACAATTTTCTAAAGATAGCAATTTCAGTCAATTACCACACCAGTGCTACTCAGAGGCTGGTAATAAGCAAATAAACAAATAAGCCCAACATCAATATAAAAGAAACTTGCCTTCCAAACCCTCAGCATCATTTAGAGACTGTACCCAGGAACTGAAAGCCTTGAGAAAGAACAGTGAAATCAGCCATGGCATCAATATCCCAATAACTGTTTCCTAAAATCTGGGCAGCATCAGCAGGACACCAGGAATTTAATGCTGCTTTGAAAAGAAAGCTATACCAAATTGTATGAACTATGCAGTAATAAAAGCTGATACTGCTACTGACACATTTAATTAAACACACTCTCTAAATAGAGCTTCCCAGGTAAAGCCGTGACGGTTTTGGCCTTGATTTTATCCAAAGTCATCAGGAGAGGTCACCAACTACACTCTCCTGCTAACAATGTTATCCTGAGCAACCCCCACTCCCACCCCTCCAACAGCCCCACCCAATATTACTTTTATCTGTGGAATTCTCTGCCGGCCTTGGCCTGGAAAACTGGGTGGACCCTGAGGACAGGTATCAGAGCTGGCCATTTTTTTGAAATTGGCTCAGACTGATGGTTCCCAGCAGAATAAAGCTGTGGTCTTTATAAACCTCAATTTGGGGTTTAAAGAATAGTGTTAACTAGTGATTATTCCCCACCCCCCGCCCTTTTTGGAATGGAGGAGAAAAGGCAAACCAAAAGATGTTTCAAAGTAGAAAAATCATCATTTTAATTATAAACCCTCCCAACTCAAAACTGTTAGAGGTGCCAAATGGGAGTATTCTGTTTTGTGGTTCAAAGGTTTAACTATTAAACATGAGAATCACAACTTTGAAGGGGGAGGAATTAAAAGGAGGAGCAGAAGAGGGGAGCAAGAAAGGGCCCTTCGAGATCTGTTTGCTCGGAAGGGCCCTCTTAGTACTCCTCATGGGGTCCAGGCTGGAGGAGAGCAGAGGGTTACACAGAACATTTAGCAGACTTAACATTGGATTAAACACACTACTGCAAGTTTCAACAAATGTTCATGGCATACGTAAAAACACATTTACAACAAGAAAGAAGAGAGGCACCTGGAGACATCTGACACTGGGCATGCTCTGCAGGCAACTCAGTGCGCACATGCTCTCTACCAGGTTGGCGCAGCCTAGCCACAAAGACCTTGGCACAGAACACTGCAGGATGACAAAAAGGAAGGAAGAGAAGAAGCAGTTAGAGGCCGCAACAAGTCACTCCTTCACACGGGCAGCTTGAGGGTTAGTCGGGGCAGGGGAGCACCCATGCAATTTAGAGGGCAGGGAGAGTCCTAAATTTCCTCACGCTGGGGAGCAGGGCCCCTTTCTGTCTTCTGGGCAGGGACTTTGTGCTGCCAAACCACTCATTTCGCGGGATACGGTAAACAGAATCAAGAGGGACAGAATGCTTAAATGAAAACCCGCTAGAGGGAACCATGGGTTTGAGTGTAGAGAGCATGACCACTCAGAGAGTGTAATTCTGGTCTATCTCATACAGTCTCAATCGCTTAAGAAACTACGATAGCAAGCCTTCTGAATGCAGCCCCTACCCCAACACCACAATAGAAAAAAACTGAAGATTCCATCGTTGAATAATTCGCACAATAACACACAGCACAGGAGGGAAGAGCCAGGATTTTAAGGTTCAGTTTGTTGGCTACCAAATTGCACACTTTTTTCATAAGACCAGGATGCCTCTACTGAAAACCTTTGATGACTCCAACATTCATTGTGTGAATTCAGATTTACACTTCTATGAAGTAAAATTGCAGGAGACTTTTAAGAGAATGAGGCAAAGAAACAAGAAAGGGAAGTGATACAGGCAATTAAAACTGCTTGAAACACAAGTTGTTTTAGCATCAACATCTCTGCATGCTCAGAGAAAAAACTTGAGAGTTCTGTGACCTGTAACTTTTCATTCTGGACTTTACTAACATGGCAACAAAACTAAGAATTAAAAGCTTAACTCACTGACTCCATTCCACCCTTAAAACAAAAAAAAAAAAAAAATCTTGTTGCTTTCAAAGGAACTTAGAAAATGTAATGAGAAAATGAACATATATGATAGCTAATATAGTAACTACCAGACTATATGTATATTCCCCTGTGTAGCCCTGGCTGTCCTGGAACTCACTCTGTAGACCAGACTAGCATCAAACTCAACAATCTGTCTCTGCCTCCCGAGTGCTAGGATTAAAGGCATGTGCCACCACCACCCAGCACTAATAAATATTTTAATTTAAGGTCAATTCATTTAGTGGCAAAAACAGTAACACATACAAACAAATTAAACAAACGCTGAAGGTGGATGCCTGAATTCTACTGAAACACTCCACAAATCTTATACACAAGCCACGTGTTTGTTCCTCCCTGCTGGCTCCTTGTTTTACACTGGGAAAAGCTCTACAATTAGTGCAAATGTATTATAAACAAAAAGAGCTTTGCTTGAAATCAGATAGACCTGGGACCCAGCATTTCCTGCTTACTAGTTACAGCACACAGCTCACTCATAAGGTAGAGAATACTGGGGTTATTTAGAAAATGCATGTGAATCCAAGAAAAGAAAAGCAAATGGTGTAAGAAACGGTGCAACCCTCCTAAGCAATGAAAACACCACCCATTTCTAACCTGAGTGTTTATTAAAGGCTGAGCACGACCAATACAGTGGTGAAGTGCCTGCTGCTCCAGGACAGAACTTGTTGCTCAACAGTTTCACAACATAGAGAAGAAACCACAGAAAGACCTGAGTACATTTTATAAAACAGAATGAAAGTAGCTGCCATTTATTGAGCTCCTCTAACCTGTTCCTATTACAACTGTCACAGTAATTCTCAGGTCACTCCTGAAGGGCAGATACTATCATCTCTACAGTAAACTCTGTTAAAACACCTTCTTGTCTAAGGTTCTCAGGAAAGTGGGCTGGCTCTACGGCAGCAAGTTCTCTACTCAAAGAAATTATTATACACACTAATTCTATCAGACTGTGCCACCGTGTATGCTCAGAGAAAAGACCCACATCACATGTTCATTACATGACCTCAATAGTTCAATTTACGATTCTCTTGGCATTTTTGCTGTTGTTTTTCCTTACTGGCAGACCTGGGGATTGAACATGCTAGGCAAGTGTTCTTCAATTGGGTAGAATACCTAGACACAAATATAAGTTTCTTTCTGGAGTGTTTAGTTTGCGGAATCACAGAATCACACAGATCCGAGGCAACAGAGTAAGGACCAAATCAGCATTCTCTAGCACCAAATTAACAAAGTTCGCTTGTCATCAATTCTCATATTCAGTACACAGTCTCATGAGTTCCAGGAAAGCATTCTCCCACTGAACTGTACCCCCAAACCTGCTTTACAATTTTTTTAAAGTATTCCAGAAAAGACTTTCGTTTGCTTACTTTGGCTTCTTTTATTGTAATTTTTAATCGAGTGGGAGGGGGATCTCACATGCCATGGCACAGGTGTAGAGGTCAGAGGACAGCTTAGAATAGTTGATTCTCTCCTTTTACCCTCCATGTGGTTGAAAGGGTTCCCAGGATAGAATTCAGGTCATCAGGCCTAGTAGCAAAAACCTTTGCTACTAAATCATCTTACTTGCTCCATTTTTTTTTTTTTTTTTTTTTTTTTTTGTTTTTCGAGACAGGGTTTCTTTGTGGCTTTGGAGCCTGTCCTGGAACTCGCTCTGTAGACCAGGCTG
>NC_022014.1:54113232-54115052 GCF_000317375.1 Microtus ochrogaster | reverse complement strand
TCTGTAGACCAGGCTGGTCTCGAACTCACAGAGATCCGCCTGCCTCTGCCTCCCGAGTGCTGGGATTAAAGGCGTGCGCCACCATCGCCCAGCCCATTTTTATTTTATTGAGACAGAATCTCACTATGCAGCCTAGGTTGGCCTCAACCCCATGATCCTTCAACCTGAGCTTCCCCAGTGCTAGAACTATAGGTTGTGTGCCAGCTCATCCACCTCTATTCAGGAGAAAATGAAAACCCTTTAAAGACCTTGCTGATTATCTATTTCAGGAGTGGATCATCCACAGTAGACATAGCAGGCAGAGAATGGTGGGAGTGTGTCCTGAAAGGCGACCGTCCCTCACCATGCTGAACACAACTCAGCACCACTTCAATCCTTACACACAGAACTTTCCCCAATATTCGGAAGAGGAAAATGGGTTTAAAGAGATGCAGTTTTCTTGTCTAAAACCACACAGGGCTAGGTTTGAGCTGGAATGATCCTAGTAATCCTAAATTAGAACACGAGCTCCCCAGCTGACAGATCTGCTGGAGAACAGGAGCTGCAGAGACAGCAGGCTCCCAGGCACCGCCCACCTGGGGCTGTAAAGCAAGTGCCAAAACCTATCAGTCAGAAATCTCACTCTTAGCTCACCCAGGCCTGCCATCTTCCAGGTCAAGATGAGAGCTAAGACAGTAGTACTTAAAAGGCATTAGAAGTGCTCTCTCCCCACACCCAATTATCCTGGAGATAGCCGACCAAACAAACACACTGCTGGAAACAGTCTTTACCCACCAGAAAAGGCCACTGCAGGAAACCCATGCACCTGTAATAATGAAGTCCACACACACATGCTGCCCTAAGTACCAGGTCCAACTTGAAAATGGGCAAAAACAGAAATTCTATACTCACTAACCTAAGAACATCATATAAAATGCAACTAGGATTTTAACAGTAATTGATTCATGACATTTCTAATTTAAATTTTAGGACTTGGTTGGAAACTCATGTTGTCATTATTATTAAATAGAGAAAAATGTCTTCTCACCAGTTATGTTCACAATATAACTATTCCCTCCCTTCTTGTATATTTTTCAAGGTAACAGTGAAATATCTTTATCTGTCATAATAGGTCTAAAGAATTTTCCCCAAATGGCATATTTACCAACTTAACAAATATGTCTAGTCACTCAACCACCAACAATACCAAGCAAGCCTTTCTTCTTGTGACCTTAGCATCAAGTTCCAGAGACTTTCTTTCACAATGACCATCCTGGGGGCCACAAATCTCCAAATACATTTATTACAATTTCATATTTAGCAACTTATAATCTCCAGAATTCTAATTTATGATTATTCATATTCACAAAAAAGATGTAATTATTCATAATAAGTTCTGGTATTATGAGCAAATAAACGGTTAGGAGGAATACATTTTCCAACTCTAAACTCAAATAATTAAGACTGGCAAGTAAGCCAACGGTGCTTACTGATTCTGTCACATTCATCATCAGCTGGTAAACACTTGAAAAGATGATAGAAGACAGGAATAATAGCTTTTTTTGACATTTTTCAAAAGCAGAAAGTTTATTAAAAGAAGTAAGAGAGACATGTGCTAGGCTCTCTCCTGTAAGTCACAGCAAACAGATGGACAGTGGGGCGCACTCCTAATCACAACACTCAGGAGACAGAGGCAGGTGAATCTCTGTGAGGTCTGCAGAATGATTCCCAAGACAGCCAGGGCCACACAGAGAAACCCTGTCCCCAAAACAAAAAGAAACAAAACAATAGATACATCAAACATTCAACAAAATAACTATTATTTTTCTTTTTTTTTTTTT
>NC_022014.1:54101475-54113097 GCF_000317375.1 Microtus ochrogaster | reverse complement strand
CCGCCCGGCTAAAATAACTATTATTTTTAAAATAAAGCCTGGTAACCAGAGTTCAGCCTTCAGATTGCACAATGGAAGTAGAGAACCCACTCCCCAGAGTTGTCCTCTGACTACCAGTTACATCACGTACCACTTACACGCACAGATATACAAGTGTGCATGTGCACATACACTCATGCACGCCACAAATAGTAATAATATTATTATTAATTCACAATTTAATTGAATTTTCCACACTTTAAAAAAATAGGATATTGACCCATACCTCCATGTGTAACAATCTTTCAAATTTAATGACATTTTGTTAAAAGAAAAGTGGACAATAACATGTGTCATGTAACCATGACAGTTCATATTTAATTCCTAGCAAGTGTACTCTAGAATTACACACTTACTTATTACTGACATTACACCGTATTATTTTCACACTGAGATATACAATAAGGAAACAAAATGACAAGGAGTAAGGGTAGAAGGGAAGAGAAAAAAAGAACAAAATAAGGAAAATAAAAATTTACTACTTGTTGAGTTTTAGAGATTCAAACAAGACCAAACAGTGATAGGATTAGAACTCAAAGTCAAAACCCAACTTACTCTTACCCACTATTCTCTCAGTTCTGAATGATGATCCAGGATAAGACACTCAAACCCAAAGCTCACAAACCATCATGATCTGGATGGGCATCTCTGGAAGAGGGAGGGATAAAGGATAACTAATTCCCCCTTCCCTTTTTTCTCAGCTATTTGTTTGCTTCTTCATTTTATAGTGATAGGGAATGAACCCAAGCCTTACGCATGCTAGGAAAGTACCTGCCAATGACCTATGCCCCAACCCTTCTTTTCCTTTAAGAAGCACAGAGTTGGGGCTGGAGAGATGGCTCAGTGGTTAAGAGCATTGCCTGCTCTTCCAAAGGTCCTGAGTTCAATTCCCAGCAACCACATGGTGGCTCACAACCATCTGTAATGAGGTCTGGTGCCCTCTTCTGGCCTACAGACATAGACACAGACAGAATATTGTATGCATAATTAATAAATAAATATTTAAAAAAAAAAGAAGCACAGAGTTTAAGGTTGCTACAAGAGCTTCCTTTCCTAATTTACACTCCTATCCTTCTCTGTTTACCAGTAAATTTTCCAAAGTGGCACATCCACTTGGTAATTCAAACGTGATCAATCTGCTGCTCAGCTCTAGTCCTAATAGGGTGTAGCTGAGTAACTGACATAACCTCTGAGGAGCGACTGCACAACGTGGAGTCAGAGTCTGAAGAGCATGTGGATCACTGACTCATCAATTTATAAGGAGGATACTGTATTAAGGAGAAAAAACAAAGATGTCCATCAGATCAAATCATTATTCATAATAGCAAAGAAAACTCCAGCAACAAGGACCAATCAATAAGCTGCGGATTACTCATAAGAAAATCATGTTTCTGAAACATAGGACCAATCAGCTGAAGCCTATTCAGGCGTTCATAGAAAAATTCCAATACAAGTAATTCGAAAATCTTTATGTGAATAAAGGCAAAAACTTAGGACTTACAGTTATGGTCCCATTTTAATACATATAAAATATTCAGAATATGATGCATTTATTTTTATTTGATTTTTTCAATCAGTCACATACATCCAACACTGGCCTTTCCGTCCTCACTTGGGGATCTAACCACAGCAACCTGTCCCTTGACTGCAGGTCACTGACATTCAATGAAGATCACAAGCAGATGGGAATAAACAGCTGTCAGACTTTGGCCACACTCCTAGTTGGCAAAGACATTACTGTTGCTTCCACCTATGACTACCAGAGAACTGAGCTTCAGTCAGAAAGCCAGTCTCCGTCTAAGAGGAAGAGAACTGTAGTGTGGCAGCCCACACTCTACACGCTGTACACCACAGGGACTTCCAGCCAACAGGACGAAGCAGTGTCTTGTCATGTTTGACCTAGAAACCGAGAAAAGCCATCATCAGCTACTTCCTTTCTACCCATTGGCTATGGCTTGGTGGGTTTGTGCCCTCAGGGTTCCTGTGCCCCAGCCTCGCAGCACTATGAGGGGGTGGATGTAGTAGGTGGTTAGGTCACAGGGAGCCTGATCACATGGACTCTCAGTTGATTCAAGAGAGGATGTTGCTATAGAACGAGCAAAAGCCACCCCTGGCTAGTGATCTCTTCTGAATGAACTCCTGCCATTCTAAATACGATCCTCACTGGAAACCAAACCAGTCTAGAGCAGCAGCTTCTGGACTGTCAGCCTCCAAAACTGTTACCTACACAGCCTCTCTTCTTTGTAAGCACCCAGCTTTAGTACTATGTCACCACAACAGAAAATGGACTCCTATTCCACCCCAGGTACAGGTGCAAGCTTTGTACACCCCAGGTCCCTCTATCCCACAAACCAAAAACTTCAAGAGTCTTTGGAAATGTCTACATAAGATTCTAACTGCCTTCTAGCATACCAAGTTTTCATGTAAGAGAGTGCAAAATGTATCATGTTTTATATAGAACAACAGAACATATGGGAAGTCAGAAACTTTCCCCCATGTGATAAATACTCTCGGATTCTCTAGGAGTAGAGAACTATTTCAGGAAAAAGTTTGAAGACAATTAACTTTTACACTTTAAGCTGCTTATCTACTTAGAAATATTTGTTGTTCCGGTCAGTATACTAAATGTTTTGGCAAACATTTTAAGAAACCATAAAACCAAATATTCTGGTATTAAAAACTATTTATGCAAATAAAACTATTATGTTTCAGTTTGTTAAAGGGAAAAATGTGGCTAATTCCTTACAGGACAAAATGCTGTAAACAAGCCTCATCTCACTGTCTTAGCGCTAAAATTAGTTAGTAGCTGAAAACTCTTTTGTAGACTAAGTGCAAAACTGTCCCAAGCTTTCGCTGTCTAACAGGATTCCTGTCCATGCAGTTATGAACCAGTGCTTAAAATGGAAAGCGAGCTGGGCATGGGGCTCATGCCTGTAACCCCGCTCCCAAAGGCAGGATGGCCATGCTTTCTGAGCTACAACACAGTTAGTTCCCAGACAGTCTAGGTGAAAGGGAGATTGTGCGCACACACACACAAGGACAATAAAAACCCAAGTGAAACTAAACTGTAGATTCTGCTAGCAACCTTGGAATTAAACCTTAACACCATCTAAAAATGTGTCTGCTATCTCTAAACATTAATAACTTTCAGGAGTTAACCAGTCTTCCCTCCCCCAAAATAAATACACTCCAATGATAGGGCCTCAATGTTCACATTTTCACAGACAACAGAAACAGCAGTGCTGATCAAAATCCTGCTTCTTCAAGAACTCAGAAGTGAGGAAATATAAGGTTGGCTACCATGGGGCATGCTTTATTAGCCCTTAATTTTAAAAAAAATTTATTATTTGTATTGATTTAGTTTGTTCACATGACAACTGTGTGGAAGTCAGAAAATAACTTAAGGGAGTGGGCTCCCTCTTTCCAACCTGTGGGTCTCAGGATGAAACTGATTCTCAGAACTCCACGTTGGCTCCCTGAACCATCTCACTGGTCCATGCTATAGTTGACCTCACACTTGATCTTTCCCACATAGCTACTGTCCACACACCTCAAATGTTAGAAGAAAGCCGTGTGCTTTACAGTCGACTAGGCACCCAGAACAACTGAGCTCATCTTTCAGTCTGGCCTCAGTTAGACATTCCTGGGTTAGTTGTGAGTCCTCTCCTGTCTGCTTACTGCAGGTAACCAGGTAAAGGAGACTGCTCAGGACTTGAAGTCAGGGATTTCACTGAATGCTGAAGCCAAAAGGCCCTTTATAACCATTGTGTTCACATTCACATCCTTACACAGCTTTTCCAGCCAAGTACTCTACATTTCCAGCCTTAGGCTGTTAGTATGTAGCCATCCAAAGCACACAACCTTACAGTAGACGACAGCAAAGTCAGCCTAAAGGCTAAGAAGTGAATTGCAGGTGTGGATGCACTGCAACACTGCTCTCCCACAGAGGAAGCCGAAAAGCCATGGAAAGGCTTTGTATAAATTTCAGAGATACCGGATGCCAAGCAACCTGCTGAAAACCCTCTTAGCACCACTGCTACAATAATTCTGTGACTGACTTAGCTATAAGCAAATAATTAAAATACCACAAACCAGTAACACAGATGTCACCAACATAATGAACTGTCCAATAACTAAGCACATTGAATGAAAAGGTGTGATGGTGCACCTGTAACCCCAGTAACCAGGAGGCAGGAGCAGGAGGACTGCAAGTTCTAGCTCAGCCTGTGCCATGCAGAACAACTTATGAGCCACACAACGTTTAAGTGGTGAATTAGGAATCTGTTGGAAGAGGGCTGGGACATGGCTCAGTCAGTGATATGCTTGCTTTACAGGCAGAAGGACCTGAATTCAATCCTGAGAACCCAGGTAAAAATGCCAAGCATGGTGACACAGCTTGTAACCTCAGTGCTGGGGAGACAGACTAAAGGACACTTAGGCTTGTTGTCAGCCAGCCAGTCTAGTCTACTTGGTGAGCCCCAAGCTAGTAAGAGATCCTGTCTCGAGAATGACAGACAAGCTTCCTGAGGATGCCAACCAAGATTGATTGTCCTCTGGCCCTGACTCCCACATGCACACACATGCACACACACAACCACACACATGCACACACACACACAACCACACACATGCTAACTTTTATAAAGGGTGCTAGAAGGGAGCTGGGGAATTAGCTTAGTCAGTAAACTTCTTGACTTCGAGCACGGGGACTTGAGTTTGATCCATATTTGAGGGGAGGAGTTATGGGCGATAGTGTGCAACTGTAACCCCAAAGCTGAGGAGGCAGAAATAGGCTAGTTCTTGGGGCTCCTTGACCAGTCTGCCTAGCCTCATCAAGTTCCAGGCCATGAGAGATACTGTCTCAAAAACCTAGGTGGACAACATCTGAGAAAAGACAATAGGACTGACTTCCGACCTCCATACACATGCACATGGAATCTGTAGAAAAAGGAACAGCTACCCACAGTTGGGAGGTGAGTGTAGCGGCATAAATGAACAGCAGATAGAAATTATAATAAAATATTCAGCTTTAATTAGGAAAAGACTTACAGAACTGAAGTTCCCGCAGAGAACAGGAAAGCAGAAGGGAAGGGGGGGGGAGCACACCAGCAATATTTATTAGTAAAAAATATCCTCAGGGGACCCCACCCTACAAGCAAGGTGATTGGCTGGGGCTTCCCCTACAGGTGAGGACAAGAGGCAAAGAAGATAAAATTACTGCTTCTTTGAAAATAATCACCTGGACGGTGGCGGTGCACGCCTTTCATCCTGGCACTCGGAAGGCAGAGGCAGGTGGATCTCTGAGTTCAGGATCAGCCTATCTACAGAGAGAACTCCAGGACAGCCAGAGCTACACAGAGAAACCAGTTCTCAATTAAAAAAAGTAACAGAGAGAGACAGAGAAAGACAGAGACAGAGATATTAAATAAAGTCAAAAACTAGTTTAAATATAACAGGAAATGACTAGAAGTTACTAATTTTATCCTCAAAAACTATACTTACTTGTTATAACCAAGTATTTTATAACAAGAACTAAAACAGATTATAAGCAATTGGCAAGACAATAAACCAATGTATAACTTGGTGTTCTCAGTTACAATGCCCTTATACAATAGAAGCGCAAGAAATACCTGGTGAGTGAGCAAATAATGAGCAAGCCAACTCTAGAAGTCCACAGGACAAGCTGGAAAGACTGCTAATCAGCTCAAGAGCACTGGCTGCTCTTCCAGAACACCCAAGTTCAATTCTCAGTACACATGTGGTAGCCACAACATGCTGGCTGCAGGGGATCCAACAGACAGACACACATGCAGGCAAAACACCAATGATCATGAAAAATAAACAAGGAAAGTCTATGGTAACGTAAAGGCCTGACCACGAGGCTCAAGGAGCAGCCACAGTTTTTTGCCACATCTTCTAGTCACGGTGACTGCTCACACACTCCAAGGTCAAATTGGAAGCTTTGTGTGGGAGACAGAAGAGCAATGTCTGCCCCACTGAGCTGGGCAGCAGAGGTGAGAACAGCGCTGCTAAAGCAGCCTTGCCCGACCTGGATCCACATATACTTTTCTCCTAAGATTATAAATTCCCCTTTTGGACTTTAAGTAGTTTTGACTTTTCTGTGACTTCCAACTGGAAAATTGTAACACACTTTTACTATTTAGTGCAAACAAGAGAACCTGCTGTAGTGGTGCACACCTGTATTCCAGGCACACAGGCAGGAAATCACAGCCATAGAACCCTATCTCAAAAAAATTAATTAAAAAAACAAAAATAAAATAAAAAACAAGGCTGATATTCTGCAGCTGAAACAGTCTTAAATCCTCTATCTCCCTCCCTATAGAGTCATTAAATTTGCTGACACTGTAAAACTAAAGGGCTTAAAATACCCCATCCCTGCTAGACCTGCAGACACCAGAGCAGGAAAAGGCAGTAAGAGACTGAAGAATCCAAACTGTAAAATGATTACAAAAGCACAACAGAGAAGAGGAGCCCACACTTCCCAAAGACCCGTGGAACCCACACTGAGCAACAAAACCTACATCCTTACGGCCATGAGGCAACCAACCACTGATGCAAATAAACCAGTGTCCTAAGAGAAAGGGTACTGAGCATCTAAGATACAAAGTACTGGGGCTGGAGAGATGGCTCAGTGGTTAAGAGCATTGCCTCGTCTTCCAAAGGTCCTGAGTTCAATTCCCAGCAACCACAAGGTGGCTCACAACCATCTGTAATGAGGTCTGGTGCCCTCTTCTGGCCTGCAGGCATACACACAGACAGAATATTGTATACATAATAAATAAATAGATAAATAAATAAAATAAAGTTAATAAACAAAAACAAAGTACTGCTGACAGAGCACAAGCTGGCCCTTCTCTGACAGCCAACCCTGTCTGGGTTCTAACTTCACCTTAGTGGTGACCTTAGTTTCTTTCTCCTACTCACTCAGGTTGTAGCCTCCTTACATGCATATAAATATAATCAGGGAAGTCCTTTTAACATATACTACGGCAGTCTAAGTGCTACTAATAAGTCATTACATTTGTGAACTGCAAAAAAAGAAAATATTTAAAAGCAAACTAAATGACTGGGGCTGGAGAGACACTCAGCAGGAAGTTACCTTGTTGCTCTTGCAAAGGAACCAGGTTCCAGTTCCCAGCATCCACATCAGATGGCTCAGAACTGCCTTCCAATCCTAGATCCAGGAAATCATGCCCCCTTCTGGTCCCTGCAGGCACTGCTTGCTCATGGGGCACACATCCACACACTCAGGTACATTCACATTAAATAATTTTAAGAGAGACTTAAAAATATTAAAAAAATAAAAACTGTAGATTTTCACTTAGAAGTTCTATGTGGTGTCAATGACCACTTACTTAGAAAGAACTTAGGATACAGCATTCAAAAAACACCAGAGCACACTGAAAACAGTATAGCAGTCATCAAGGGAGCTTTGGAGGGTTTTATTTCTTGCTTCATATTGTTTATAATTTTTTCTAAAACACATAGATACTTGTGTAAAGAAAATATAAAGTTTAAGTAAAAATTATAGGAGGCCACTGTTGGGAACTACACTCTTGCATTGTACCACACCAGATCAGACTAAAAATCAATATGGAGTCACCTATGCTAACGTTCCATGTAACCAAATTAAGTTATCTTACCTTCCCAGGTTTTGGGAAGCAACAGACAAGCTTCCCAAAGAAGTCAATTGGCATGACAAAGGTGCCATGTCAGCTCTAATCTTTAGCCCTCTATCTCTAACATAGCCTGAAGTGACCTGGTATTAACACGCCAGCTGTTTTCCTATTATTCACTTCCCTGCACACAGAAAACAACTCTGATATGACCAATTGCTTCAGCCTTCTCACCATAAAACAAACCTCCTCCCCCACTCACTCACTAAACACTACCCAAATGAAGACAGTGAAGTGTAGCCTGATCCTAGAAACACAAAAGAAAACCAATCAAGACTCTAGAGTTAATTTGGTGGGATTTTGTCCTTTCACAAGCTCAATTTTTTGTTTTGTTTTGCTTTTTGTTTCTCTGTGTACCCCTGGCTGTCTTAGAACTCGCTTCTGTAGACCAGGCTAGCCTCGTCAAATCCAGAGATCCACCAGCCTCTGCCTCTGCTCCCGAGCGCTGAGATGAAAAGTGTGAACTGGCACAGCTCTTACACACTCTGTAAGCAGTCAATGAGCTCAACAGCTGACTGGCATCACTAGTCGCTGTAGGTCAAACCACAGGTTAGCAGAATTAAGGAGGACAACAACAAATGCTCACAAGAACGTAAAGACAATGACATGTTCATATGTTGCCAGAGTAAAAGCATATCCTCCTGCTCTTGGAAAGACCTAAGGTTATTTTTCTACATTCTAACTACATATGTACCTTGTGGTATAAAAAAATATATGTTTCATCCCTGATTCTCTGCTATATCCTCTGCCCCCTTCCAGAAACAATGGCTTCTAAAACTCACGATTCCCTGAGTGCAAAGGATGGACAGAAGATGACTTACTGTCCATGAGCAGCCCTTTCAGCCAGACCTGAGCTTATGTGAATAAGCTAACTCTCCGTAGGGGCAGGGGAGTTGCCAGAACAACCACCTCTGGTACCTCCTGACCTGATCATTCGTTTGTATCCTTTATGAAATCCTTTCATAGACTAAAGCTATGGCTCAGAGATTAGGGGCCCTAGCTGTTCTTCCAGAGGACCTGGGTTCAATTCCCAGAACCCATACAGCAGCTCAATACTGTCTATAACTCTAGCTCCATAGGCTCTGCCGCCCTCTCTGGCCACCTCAGGTACTATACACATATTCGATACTTGCAAAATAAAAATAACCAAATCTTATAAACCAGTAACCCTGAATTCCTGAATTCTCTGAGCCATTGTAGTACATTACTGAACATGAGGAACATGAGGAAGAAGTCATGGAAACTCCCAGTAGAAATATGCAAAGAACTGGAGAATGGCTGATGTACAAAGAAGCCCAAATAATCGGTATCACAACTCCTTTTTTTAATTTATTTAACTTTATTTTATGTGCATTGGAGTGAGGGTGTCACGACCCCTGGAACTGGAGTTACAGACAGTTATGAGCTGCCATGTGGGTGATGGGAATTGAATCCAGGTCCTCTGGAAGAGCAGCCATGTCTCCATACCCCGTGTCACAAGAGTGTAGAGATTGGCCACCATACCTTTGATCCCAGAGGCAGAGGCAGGTGGACCTCTGAGTTAAAGGCTAGCAGCCAGCCAGCCTGGTCTACAGAGTTAGTTCCAGGACAGCCAGGGCTATGCATAGACTGTCTCAGGAGAGGGGGGGGGGTTTGTGTTTCATTTTTTTTCTGTCACTGAATTCGCACTGTGCCAACAATTCCACCCGTAAGTACATCTCCACCTGGAAACAAACATCCTCAAAAGAAGTCTAAATAAATGTTCACTCACTTAGTCCCAAAATCAAGCAACACAAACCGTCTAGAACAAGAACAATTCTTGGAGCTGGAGAGATAGCTCTCAGAAGGGGAAAAAAAAAAGTTGCTGCATAATCAAGAGGGCCACGGTTCCAATTCCAGCACCCACATAATAAGCTAGGCATCTCACAAATGCCTGTAACTTCAACGCCAAGATCAAACTTCCTCTTCTGGCCTCCAGGTACACACCTGCACAGGTATATGTCCTTACATATCCATTCACACAAAACAACACACACACACAAAGTCATGCTGAACAAAAAAAGCGAACATAACTGAGTACACAGTGGATACAATGTTATATGACTCTATCCATGTGAAATTCCAGAACAGATTGAATTAACCAACAGTTAGAGAAAACAGGACACGGGGGGGGGGGTAATGACTGTAAAGGAATGTAAGGGAGGGAGGTTTTTGAAAGTATGGAAATAAACAATATATTGATTATGGTGGTGGTTACATGAGCATATATAGTTCTGAAAACTCAAACACTACATCTAAAATGTAGTCCAGGCAGGCGGATCTCTGTGAGTTCAAGACCAGCCTGGTCTACAAAAGCTAGTTCCAGGACAGGCTCCAAAACCACAGAGAAACCCTGTCTCGAAAAACCAAAAAAAATAAAATAAGTAGTCCATTTAACTGAACACTAATTCTAATAATTAAATAAAAAGCAAATAAACGCTACAATACCAGCACACAACCATTAAGCTGACTGACAAGGACTGGCAAACCATCAAGTGACAGATGATAATGGAACTCTATCATAGGGATGAAAGCTTAAACCGAATCACCTCAGCCCACATATGCTTACCCACAACCCAATTCTTCTATCTCAACTGTCTTACCTAAGTTCCCTAGTATACCCAAAAGAAACAGGGGATTCTATCTAGTTAGAAGTTGGGCAGTGGTGGCGCACGCCTTTAATCCCAGTACTCAGGAGGCACAGGCAATCGGATCTCTGAGTTAGATGCAGCCTGGTCTACAGAGAAAGTTCCAGGATGACCAGGACTATGCAGAGAAACCTTGTCTCAAAAAACCAAAACAAAACAAAAAACAAACAAACAAAACAACAACAAAAAAAAAAAAGTGTTATCCACAGGGACAGCCACACATTGGAAGCAACTCCTATTTATCAACAGCCGAGTACTCAGTAACCAGCTAGTCCAGGCACCTAGTAAAAAGAGCAATGAACGAGAAATGGGAAATGTATGAGGGACAAATTACAGATGCACAAACCCGGAGAATTTCACAGATATAATGATGGGCAGAGAACATGAACGTAAGATTGACAAAGAGGCACAAGTAGCCTATACCTTTGGGAGAGTTGGCTGGCAGTGGTAACTTCAAGGGCTTTGGAAATGATTTTTACCATGTCCTGAATAGCAGTCATAGTATGTTATATCCTTAGGTGGAAATTCACTGAGCTGTATAGTTTAATTGTGTATAAGCTACATACAATCAGTATTAGTAGTCACACACATGCACATAAACGTTTTAATCTATCACTGTTCACTTCCTACAACTTTGTTTCCCAAGAGTGTCCCTCAGAGTGTCTGAGATGCCAATGGAACCGCTCAAGTCTGACACCAACCAGACAAGGAGGACTTCTGACATAGCACTAACAATACAAATGGTTTTGAGATGTGGTTTTTTTTAATATATGTAAGAGAGGTTGTAGGAAACTTGGGTTATTTTAAAAACTACTAGAATCTAAACTTTTTTAACACAGTTAAAAAATGGTACATAAAGAATAACAAGATAAATATCTATGCACAGCTTTCCAAAGTACAACCCATAAGAAATTACATTTTTCTAGGCAGTGTTGGGACTCAAACGCAGGGCAGTGGACACACTAGGCAAGAGATCCACCACTTAGTTACAGGCCTCCGTCTTGATGAGGCTACATATTTTGCCACCTACTAACAGAATTAACTTTACACAGTGACAACAACATACAGATTATAAAAAGCAAATGGCCAATTTCAAGCATGTGATCAGTGAACACAAGTATCTTAGCTATAAAAAGCATTGTATTTTTTTTAAATATTTATTTATTTATTTATTATGTGTACAGCATTCCTTCCATATGTGCCCGCAAGCCAGAAGGGGG
>NC_022014.1:54088952-54101058 GCF_000317375.1 Microtus ochrogaster | reverse complement strand
TGTTCTTTCAGAGGACACAAGTTCAATTCCTACCACCAATATAGCAACTCACAGCTGTCTGTAACTCCAGTTCCAGGGGATCTGATACCTTCATGCACATAAAAAAAAAAAAGTTAAGTAAATTATTAAAAAGAAAGAAAGGAAGGAAGGACTCACAGGTCTGGCAAAATGGTTCAGTGGGTAAAAAACACTGTACTTGCCGTGTGACCCTCAGGACCTAAATTCGATGGTAATTATATCACTCCTATGGTGAGATGGGAGACAGAGGCAGGAGAATCAACCTCAATACACTAGAAGGAGGGAACCTCCAAGCACACTGTGGCCATCTCCACACCCTTGCATACAAACAGTAAGTCTTTTTTTTTTAACGTAAGAATTACATTCTTGCCGGGCGGTGGTGGTGCACGCCTTTAATCCCAGCACTTGGGAGGCAGAGGCAGGCGGATCTCTGTGAGTTCGAGACCAGCCTGGTCTACAAGAGCTAGTTCCAGGACAGGCTCCAAAACCACAGAGAAACCCTGTCTCGAAAAACCAAAAAAAAAAAAAAAAAAAAAAGAATCACATTCTTTTATCAACTAATAGGCAAATCATGCTCATATCTATCTGAACACTCTATCCAGTCTATATCTAAAATGACTCATTGCCTCCTCTTCCACCATCTGTTACTAGTTTGTCGTTTCTCCCCTGGAATAATGCAACAGTCTATTAGCTGCTCCAACTTTTCTTGTTTCAATGCAGCCTCTGAACAGACTGCGAGAACGAGCCTGTAAAGCACAGATGCTGCAGTGCCAAACTTCCATAATCCACATCAACCGCACATATCTTCTGGTCCATGTAGGAATCACAAGCTCAAATGCATCAGCAGATAACATGAAGAGAGCCTGACGGGCAACAGTAGACAGGAAAGCGTAAGTTATGATTCAAAAAGCCAATAACTACTAAGCTCCAGTTTTCACACAAAACCAGAAATGGATGTTTTGACATGCAAAGTCCCAACCCTAAAATCTGTGTAAATCAGATTAAGATTGTCGTGGACTCCTGCCTATATGAAGATTAGTCTGTAACTTGTGACCTAAAAGAAGCCCAAGATTTAGTTATACTCTGCCTTTGCACGGTATTATATCATCTATCTCAGTCCCTTCACTCAAGCTGTACAAAGCAAGCCCAGGGAATACTTACTCATTCTTCCTCACAGAAATCACACACCCTTGCCAGGCATGGGTGACATATACCTGTAACCCTAACCCTTGAGAGGTCAAGGCAAAGACTGTTTCATAAGTTCAAGGCCAGCCCAAGCTACATAGCTATACCCTGTCTCATAAGAAACATGAGGGACAACAGGTACCTGCACTCACAAGTACACAATTAAAAACTAAAGAAGTGGGATGGAGAAACAACTCAGCGGTTAAGAGCACTTGTTCCTGCAGAGGGGTTCAGTTCTCAGGACCCACATGGTGGTTACAATTATCTGTAACTCCAGCTCCAGGAAATTTGAAGCCCTTTCCTGACCTTCATGGGCACCAGGCACATATGTGGTACATGCAGACAAAACAGTCATACCCATAAAACATATAAAATCTAAAAAATTAAAATATATTAAAAAGAAAACAAAACAGACAGCCTTCTAGTCACAGTCCCCTGGTTACCTTTGCCATGACAGCCCCTGTCCCAGTACATCTATGCCCATGTCTAATTTCTGCCAAGTCTCAAAGAGTAGCTTTTATAATGTAAAATTATGTAACTGGAGAGATGGCTCAGTCTTGTTGTATAAGCATAAGGTTAGAAGTTGAGATTCCAGCAGCCATGTAAAATTTGGATGTGTCCTGCATGTGCTTTTAACCACAACATAACCTAGCCCAAAAGGCACAAGCTCCAGGCTCTTAGAGAGACTCTGACTTAAAGAGCAAGGCCTCAGAGTGAAAAGGAAGACACCCAACACTGTCCTCAGGCCTCCAGAGCAGACATACGTATGTATGCATACACCACACATATAAACAACACATGCATACAAAATAAGCAACTAAAATATCCCCTATAAAACTATCTTGTAACTCCCACAGCACCAACTAAATTCATTTCTGCATAGAAGACGGCAAACTACCGGAAGCAATACACATATACATACCTGATTCTACTCTGTATCTCCACCAGTATTACCAAAGAGAGCATGCTCAATAATGAAGGAATAAAGCTACTTACCTACTTATGTAACAATATGCACCTCAATTTGATGGTCATTATGTTAATAAGATCCCTTAGGTTTTTCAGTATCCAGACTATCAAGGTCAGAGGGAAGAAACTGTATTATTAAACTTGAATGAGAAATAACATGAATTCATGGTACCTTTTACACATATTTCTTAGCCCTGTCTACCACAAGGGTCTACAAACAGAGACAACAAATAGTTTCTAGAAACACACCCCATAAAAAGCCAGAGTGTCATACAACATAGACCTGGGACCATCTAATCCAAAAAAGCCAGGAAATACACAAAGACTGGAGGTGGGCGGGCATCAAAAGAAAGTGGGAGCTACCTAGAAGGGGCTCTCATTAGCCAAATCTGGGACACTGAGAATCAGTAAAGATGGTAATTGACTGTTAACACACCAAATAAACAAAAGCCCACGAGAGTACGGTGGCACAGATAAAGAGCTGGAGAATCAGGCTAGTTCTGTGAACACTAGCTTATAAACAGAAAAAGAATGACAACCAGATCACAATTTTGTAACTTTACTGGAAAGAGAGACATCTTGATTAGGACACTGCAGTCTTTAGGTGAGGAGCAAGACTGTTATGAGGTGTCAAATAGCTCCCTGCAGCAAACTCAGCAAGAACAGAGGAGAAAACTGAAATTATTACAGAAATCTAGCTGCTGCCACCTTAACCAAGGGACAATGTAGCATAGGTCCTAATGCTTCATGATGTGATTTGATGTGACATACATTTCTCCTATGATGAAGCATTCCTATCAAAAGCTTAGCTTGGATGCAGCTCACCCAAGCTCCAGTTTACAGGAAGCACAGAAGCTAAAGAAGCAAGTTAGATGACACGGTGAATGCAGAATGCTGAGCACCGTTGCACATGTATAAATAAGACAACTAACTCAGCTGGGCTCTTCTGAGAAGTCAGTGGGGGAAAAGAAGGAAAAATAAATAGCCCGTCCTAAATTAAGACAGTAAAGAGACAACTAAGTACAAATTTAGGGGCAACAATACCACAATGCTTACAACCTACTTTCAATTTTTTTTCAATACAGGAAAGATTTACACCTGGATAAGAAAGGAGGTGGGGGAGGAAAATAAGAAGGGAGAGAAAGTAACACAGAGAAGATGCCAAGGTGGCCCAAGATGACTGCGGAGCGAGCCCAGGTGAAAAGAATGCTTTGACTCCCAACTATGTGCATATGCCATTTCTCATGCAAAGCCAGGAGGCTTACCTCAGTGAGAACCAACTACTGAGCAAGCAGAAAGTCCTAGGTGAGGGGTCTGGACAGGAAGGACAATTTTTAAAACTTCTACTTTAAAGGCCACTTACCACCATTAAAGACTCAGGAGATAAGTGCAGCCCAAGGCAAAGCCAGCTTAAGGTGCAATGCTGAAAATCATTCAAGTCTTTGCACACAGTGAGCAAGTCACTGAGCTTAACCCTCACCCAAGGGTTTCAAAGTGCCTACCTAGTCCACCTACCTCCTCCTCAGAGCAGCCCTAAAGATACACTACTTATATGTGAAATATGCACAAAATTATTTCTGTAGCATTATATGTTATAGCAAAACACTGGAAATGATCCACATATCACCGATCATTCCAGACTAGTTACAAAATTACAGCCTATTTATACAATAAATCAGCTTGCATTTTTTGAAAGTAACCCCTCAAAAAATTGAGAGCCCTTTGGGAATTGATATACAAGATGGCCACATCATATTTTACATTAAAATAGGTTAAGAGTCAGGGAGTAGACAGATGATTCTGCAGTTAAGAACACAGAGACCTGGATTTAATTCCCAGAACACCATAGCAGCTAACAATTGTCTATAACTACAGTTCAAGGGCATCCAAAGCCCTTTTCTGGCTTCTTCAGTTACCAGGCACACGTGTGGTACACAGACATGCATGCAGACAAAACACCACACAAACAAAAATACACATAAAATAAAATATTAAATATTTTTTTAAAAAAGGTTCAGGCTATGCATGATAGAATAGGCTTTTAATCCTGGCACTCAGGAGGCAGAGGCAGGCAGATCTCTGAGTGTGTAAGGCCAAGCAGATCTACATAGCAAATTCCAAGCCAGACAGAGCTCCACACTGAGATCCTCATCTCAAACTAACAATTATAATAACAACAATAGTAATACAAAAAATTATATCTGAGTACAGAAAGAAAGATAATGCATCAATGTAGAACAAGAGCCTTGCATTTTCTTTACTGTTTGTACCATGCATACATATAATTTACTCTAAAATGTGTCAAGTACTGATGGCCATCTCCATCAGTCTTAAGTAATTAAAAAGAATTGAGTTAAAAATCCCTCAAAGAGGGCGTGAAGAAACAGCTAAGCAGTTAGGAACACTTGCTATTCTTACAGAGGACCCATGTTCAGTTCCCAGAACCCACGTGACAGCTCATAACCATCTCTAACTCTTCTGTACTCCATGGGCACTGCACACATGTAGTATACAAGCATACAGGCAAAACACCTATACACATAAAATAGAAAAATAAATCTCTTTTTAAATCCCCTAAGGGATGGTGAATTTGAGGCCTGCATGAACTACACAGGGAAACTCAAAATTAACTCCCTGAAGGAAGTGCTGCACTGGAGATCAACAGAGCATCTCAATTATTCCAACACAGCTAATTTTGACTCCATCACCAGGACAGCTGTTTCTTTTTTTTTTCCTTAAATATTTATTATGCATACAATATTCTGTCTGCGTGTATGCCGGCAGGCCAGAAGAGGGCACCAGACCTCATTACAGATGGTTGTGAGCCACCATGTGGTTGCTGGGAATTGAACTCAGGACCTTTGGAAGAGCAGGCGATGCTCTTAACCACTGAGCCATCTCTCTAGCCCGACAGCTGTTTCTTTAACTGACAAGTAGGTAAACTAGCTGACTTGTATTTAGGCTCATGTTGTGATGTTTAGAACGTCTTTAAAATACGATAGTTGTATCACCAGAGCTAGAGGAGAGGCACTCAGAACTAAGGCTGGCTAGGAAGGCAGATATCACCTGACCATCTCAAGTTATTTTCTTCTGTTTTAGTAACCAGGTGTAGAGTTGAAATTGTGTGAATGAAGGATGTGCAGTGGCTTTTTAAAAACACACTTTAAAAACTGTGCCTCTATTGATCAGCCAGTTAAGAGTAGGAGAGAATATGGCAACTGAATGTGATGATGTCATCTGGGACCTGAGAACAAGAACCAGAAGGATGTTAGGAAATCAGGGTGAGAGAGGTGTAACCATACCTCCTGGCTAACATCACAGCCCATCCCTGTGTTGGCATTCCCAGACACTGTTTGTATTTGAGTAATCTCATAATTCTATTAGTAAAAGTCAGCTACACAAAGGCATAGGCTCCTAAATTTCTCTATTTGGTGAGCTCAGGCCAATATTACATATAGATACCTCTACCCTTAGATATTCTCATCTTTAGGTAAATCAAAGTCATTATTACTCTCAGCCAACACAAACTCATTCTTTCTTCTCCCCTAATCTCGTGCTCTATTACAGTATCCTGAGGAACAAAGCAAACCCAAGAGTCTAAAACAAAAAGAGAGAAATCTAAAACTAATGATATTACTCAATTCTCCTGTTACTAAAACCAACCCTTAAACTCTGTGCATCCTCCACCTCTGACCTTCACAAAGCCATAGCACCCCAGTAAGCACTCTGGCTCGCTTATCAATGTCCACTAAGCCTTCAGTCTCTTCATCCTGCATTCACTCGCCAAGCTAACTTCCCAAAATACCGATTCACTTGCATAAGTTACCTTTGCTACTCCAAGAACAGAAAGAAAACAACAAAATGGAAGTAATGACACAGTAGGCTAACTAAAACAAGCTCACTGAACAACAAGCTGTAATGCAAGGAGACGGTACTATTGGGTATGTGCTCCTCCGAGTATGTTCCTGTTTACAGTGTACTGTATGGTCAAGTTACATAAGCTTACTAAGTCAACTATCTCCTTAAGAGTAGAAAATGGACAGAAAATGGGTCACAGCAGTGACAAAGAAACTCATGTAAAACCAGGGGCCAGGGCTGGGGAAATGGCTCAGAGGAAAAAACTCTTGTCCTACAAGCTGGAGGAGGGGCATAAGAATCCCTGCACTAGTAGGTGTGGCCTCCCAAGGCGAGGGAGGTAGAAACTGGATCCCTGGAGAAAGCTGGTTAACTAGACTAGCCAATCCATAAATTCTGGATTCAATGAAGTACATTGTAAGTGGAGCACAATGGAGAAAAACACCTAAAGTTAACTTTGGGTCTCTGCATGAACACACATACACATGGACACGAGTGTGCATACACACATGAATGCATAACATATACACCTGCAAAAAAAAAGAAGAGGAAGAAACAAGAACCTCTCAGACTTCTAAGTCAAAAGTACATTCAAGCTGAATATGCTAAGTGGCCTAAAAGCAAGTGCCCCGAAGCAGGTGTGGTGCCATGCAGCTATAATCCCAGCACCGTGTGAAAGAGGCCCACAAGTTCTTGCCCAGTCTGGGCTGCATACAAAACCCTATCTCAAACCCAAAAACAAAGAAAAGGAGGAAATAAGAAGAGGAAAAAATCCAAAATCCCAAATGTCTTAATTAGAAAAGGGTTTGGAAGTGAGGTTTTGCCATTAAGAAATTTATCCACTCCAAAGAAAACTAAAAAAAGTTCTCTCTATCCATCCTGCAGATACCTTACTTAATAGACTGAGTTCATGATATGACCTGCTAGGCAACGTTTTCCTCCAACAAGAAAATGCTATAGTCTTTTTGGCTGGAGTCTACAGGCCCTTCTAAATTAAACTAGCACATAAATTAGCATCTGGCAAATTTTCTGTAAGAGCATACTTAGGTACCGGGTGGTGGTGGCGCACACTTTTAATCCCAACACTAGGGAGGCAGAGGCAGGCGGATTCATGTAAATTCTGAATCTACAGAGAGAGTTCTAAGACAACCAGGTTTATACAGAGAAACCATGTCTCAAAAAAAAAAAAGGGTATACTTAGATTGGGGATGCACCTCTCAGTTGGTACAGTAGTTGTCTAGTATGCACAAGCCTTGGGTTTGACCCCCAACATCAAATAAAACAGTATAGTTGTGCATGCCTGTAATTCTCAGCACCCTGAGGCGATGCAGAAACATCACTTGTTCAAGGCCATCCTCAGCTATTTAGTAAGTTCAAGGCCAGCCTGAGCTACAATGAAACCCTGTTTCATAGAAGAAAATACTATACTAAACATGCCAACATACATATTATCACTATAAACTTATAAATTAGTTTCTGTTCTTATATAACAGTATTGTAAAGCTACTGATGCTAGCTGGGCAGTGGTGGCGCACACCTTTAATCCCAGCACTTGGGAAGCAGAGGCAGGCAGATCTCTGTGAGTTTGAGGCCAGCCTGGTCTATAAGAACTAGTTCCAGGACAGGCTCCACAGCTACAGAAAAACCCTGTCTCAGGAAAAAAAAAAAAAAAGTACTGATGCTAACCCATCCCTAGGATAAAGAAGCACTTTGAGAACACTGAATGGATCAGATTTCTGAGGGTGCTAAAGACATCACCCTGAATGATGATGCAATTCTAAAATTACATGTGCTTATTTAAACATAAACTGAGTTACATTTCAAAACTGTCACATATTGCCAATTCATGGACACACACCTGTAATCCCAGCACTCCAGGACTACATAGGAGGATCACGTGCTCAATGTAACCAGCATCACGGGGCGAGACCCAGGCTCAAAAACAAAAAGCAGAAAGCAACACTTTGATGACTACTGGCTGCTATAGTGAAGAGAACAGGTTTCAAACATCTTGGCAGTGGCAAAGTTTACCATAAAGCACTTCTGAAAAACGATCTCTAACTCACTACTGCTAACTATTGGGGTTTGTTTGAGAAAGACAGAGCCTGGATGGATAATGAGACCTGAATGCTAGACTTCTTATGTTGTTGGTTTTTTGAGACAGGGTTTCTCTGTATAAGTCCTGGCTGTCTTGGAACTCACTCTGTAGACCAGGCTGACCTCAAACTCACAGAGATCTGCCTGGCCCGCCTCTGCCTCCGGAGTGCTGGGATTAAAGGTATGTGCCACCACCGCCCTGCAAGGCTAGATGTTTTTAAGAGGATAGAGATAGGCAGTGGTGACTCACGCCTTTAGAGGAGGCAGAGACAGGTGAATCTCTGTGCATTCAAGGCCAGCCTGGTCTACAGAGCTAGTACCAGAACAGGCTACTACAAAGCTACAAAGAAACTCTATCTCAAAAAACCAAAAAATTTGAAGAGAGAGATGGGTAGAAACAGACATTCAGCAACTGCTTCCTTTTATTTTTTTATTGAGACAGTGTCGCACCTCTACAGTCCACACTGGCCTGAGTCTCATTGGAAATGCAGGTTTATGAGCAGCCTGCCACACCCAGCTTCAATAATTTCTAAAAGTAAGAACATTGTAGACAGCGTTAAGAGAGTTCTGCCTGTGTAGTTGTGACCAGAAATTGCTCTAAACAAGAGCCTAGAGGATAGAGGCACAGTCTCTGAAGCCATACTGCCTAGATTTCTCTCTTCTCTCTGCTCTTGAGCACGGAATTTAACCACTCGATGCATTGGTTTCCTCAGTAATGAAGCACTAGGGGCTCTTACCTCACCAGATTATTCTAAGGACACAATGAGTTCATATCTTAAAAGTAACTAGACTAATCTTCAAAGAGAGTAAATACCCAGGAACACTTCTACAGGCACCCCACAGCTTAGTATGCTATGGGATGCTTACCAAGAGTATTAGCAAATGCAAAGAAATCCAACTCATACAGGTCAGAATGAAGGTCTATAATAGCCCATTGAGAGGGGGGATATCTTACGCTGGTGGCCCTGGGTTCTATAAGAAAGCAAGTTGAACAAGGCATGAGGAACAAACCAGTAAGCAGCACTCCTCCATGGCCTCTGCATCAGCTCCTGCCTCCAGGTTGTTGCCCTGTTTGAGCTCCTGTCCTGACTTCAATGATGAACAGTGATGTGGAAGTGGAAGCCACATAAACCCTTTCCTCCCCAACTTTTGGTCTTGGTGTTTCAACACAGCAATAGTAATCCTGACCAGGACGAGTGCCGTGCCAAACAATGAGCTAGCATGTACTCTTCAAGAGAAAAATCCACTGTGAAGGCTGAGGAGACGGCTCAGTCAATGAAGTGCTTGTTGCACAACCGTGAGAACCTAAGTTGATCTATATAAATTTAAAAAAAAAAAACAAAGATAAATAAAAATCACTTTAAAGTCAGAGGTGGCACGCCTATTATCTGAGTACTTATCTCCTGCCCAGCATAGCAGAACCAGTGATGGAATTTATCATGAGACCCTGTCTCAAAATAAGACAGAAGAGCTACTGAAAAAGATAGTCACCTTCAACCTGGTCTCCACTGAGACTGAAGCAGTCACAATGAACAAGTATACACACTTATATACAGACACACAAATACTTACTTCACATAAAACAAACAAAAAACCAAGAAAATCCCAAAGGCTTAAGTTCACTGGATGTAAAGGGCCAGGCCTGACCCCAGCTCTCCATTTGCTAGTTGTACGGCCTGGGTGACCTGCACTTCCTCAGTACTTCTGAGCTCGTTCTACTATCTAAAACCCAAGTGAGCTCACATCAATTAAAGAACACGCCAACCGCCTACTGACTGCCCAGAAGTTAGCAATGCTCTCAATAGCCACTATGGAGGGACTCTTCCTGAGAAGATCCTCTGGAAGTCCTCAAGGCAGATGACAGACAGCTGCTTTACATGGTATCTACAAAAAATAATCTGGCCTGGTAGCAACAATAAATCATGAAATAAAATATCTCAAAATGGTTGCTTGTTTTATGAGCTATCTCCCCCAAATCCCCATTTATTTTCTATTGGGAGTCTGACTAGAAGATATTTAAGATTATAGCTTGTACTACTTACATATATGTAGTTTTTATTGTTAATTATGCAACAGCCCCTTCACTGACCCACATACACACAACACTAAGCACAAATGTCCAATATGTCTTCCATCCCCTAGCAATGGAAAAAGAAAAGGTTTATTTGTTGTTGTTTGAAATACAGCCTCACTATAGCCCAGGCTGGCCTCCAACCTGCAGCAATCCTTCTGCCTTAGCCTCCCAAGTACTGGGATTACAGATGTGAGCCAAAATACACAACTCTAAAAAGATTTCTTGATTTAATTTCTTTCAGTGAGGTGAGTCCCACAAAACAAAGCATCCCAGGGTGATGGCTTACCTGGAAGTACTCTGCACTTCAGATCCACCACTGACTGAACAGGGCATCCCCTTTCAGCCTAGTCTGACAAAAGACAGCGGTCAAGCATCTTCCAAGACTCTCCGTTTACTGTATCCAGCTTTCTTCAACAAAATCCCAAACATGCACTTCGGTAACTGTTGAAAGACAGAGAGCAATCCATACACCCACCATGGCACCAGCAGCACACGACAGCCACCAAGAATGGAAAGAAAGGCCTGGGGCAGTACTCTTCACCCCAGCTTTGAGAGAAGGATTCTATATGACAAAAAGTGAAATACACCTAATATTAATATGTACTCATGATAAATAGCATACAATCTACAAATGAGAGCAACTAAAAACTCACTTAACCATCCACATAAACTGTTGCTGATCATTCAATACAATGGGCTCACTTTCAGTTTTCTATGACAGCTCTTCCACCATTACAAAAAAAATTTGCCAGCCAAAATGAAAGTGAGGATTCAAATATCTCCCAATATTTACTGATATACCTACCTATCAAGAAATCATTTGATTTGCTGCTGAAAAGACATCAAACCTTCATACATTACTATATCCTTGATGTTCAACTAGAATACAGAATATTCTGAAACCTGACAATCAATGTAAGAGTGAACTTAGTTCACGAGAGGCTAATACCCCACAACAACTAATCACCAGGCAAACCAAAGAGACAATAAAGAACACTAAGCAATAATTTACAAGATGACACCCATAAACATTACAGTCAACCCGGATTCTATTAACATCCATTTTCAATCGTGTGAGCTTTCCCTTGAGACTACAGATACTAATGAACAGAAAGAGAAAGGACACTAGATAGTTTAGACATCCAGAGGGAAGGTGAAGCTGCGACTCACTTGTCATATCACTGCCAGGGTCCCTGCAGTATTCAATAGGTACAGGCAGCTGATGGGCGTGTTTAATTCTCAAGAATGTTTCAAGTTCCCTTCTATAGGAGGTAAAGCCATGACATTTTCACAAAGCACACAACTGCCCTGAGTACAAGGGTCAGAAAACCCATTACTTTCGGGACAAAAGACATAAATACTTTCACAAGGCCCTAAGGTAATGAGAACTACAAAGCACAGAAGGGTGAGAATTTTATCCTGGCTGACACAAAAAGCAAAACTCCAGATTATTCCACACTACCAAAGGGCCATGCAATTGTAAGGTCCCAAGCACTAATGTCAAAGGAAAAACACATCCTAAAGGTGCCTTAGTCCCCTCTTAGTGGCAAACAAGTTCCTGATAAAGAATTTCTGACCTTCTGAAAGCTGACTTCTAAGATGCGGTTATCAGTCCACAAGCGATAGCAACAGCCGTGCTGACTTCTGGCACTAAAGGAACTGAGCACCTATCTGAGGGTCTGCACCACAGTGACCAGATGCAAACACTACAGGCCACACAACTTAAAGAAAGCACACAAGTGAAGCACCATGCCAAAACAAAACTGTTCAGGTTGATCTTCACTAGTTGATGTCGCTGAGTCAAGAATGAACTGAAGAGCCGGGCGGTGGTGGCGCACGCCTTTAATCCCAGCACTCGGGAGGCAGAGGCAGGCGGATCTCTGTGAGTTCGAGACCAGCCTGGTCTAC
>NC_022014.1:54085558-54087622 GCF_000317375.1 Microtus ochrogaster | reverse complement strand
AAAAAAAAAAGGGGGGGGGGGTGCTAAAAGTTCTCAGCTTAGCTCCTTAAAAAGTGCAAAGATGCTGTGTAGAGCCCACACTGGGCTCCCCCTCCTGTGGAGCAGCGGCTTTGTCCTAGAGACCAGCTCTCCCACATTCATTGTTTGTACACTTCTTCACTCACAAGCTAGCGTTCTTTTTTCCCTCTATTTTTCTCATTAATGTCCCAATTTCTACCTCACTGCACCCTGGCCTGTGAAGGCTTTTGTGCTGCCTAACCATGAGAGGGAAATTCCTGCTGACACCACAAAACTCTACATAGAAGTTACCATTTGTGAAAGCAACAGGGCCAAGGTTAGAGACACCAACTGGACTGTCAGGTCCTCCTAGTTTGTCTCTCATTTGCCTACAAAGACAAACTTCCTGTTAAGCAACTGTGATCAAGCAGAAACTTAACAGAGGGTAACAAGCTCATTCTTGACCAACAGGTTTTCCCCCACTGTCAACTAATTCAATTAACAACAATTCAACCCGGAAAGAAAGTTTGCTTATTCAATTAATGGTCAAAATCACCTGGAGCTTTGCCAAGACTCAAAAATCTTCATTTCATGCCTTTAATCCCAGCACCTGGGAGGGGGAGGCAGACAGACCTCAGTGAGTTCAAGGTCAGCCTGGTCTACCACGCAAATTCTAGGACAACCAGGACTGTTACACAGAGAAAACCTGTTTTGAAAAACAAACAAAAAAAAATCTTCATTTCACAGAACCCCACAAACCAACGAAACATTATTCAGAATATTCAATGCTTACACACACTAACCACCAGTCTCTACTGGGGTACCCACACAGGACTGAGTCGGGGGAGGGATTCTATCTGTAACTACAGCATAGCTCTGATCAGACCAACTGATAGTTCTCTCACTGAACATCATGGTACCTCCCATATATTCCAAACCATATGGATATTGTAAAATGTTACCATTTCCCTCAAAGAATGACTCACCACATCTATGGGCTAAAAGTAAATGGACGTTAGCCTCCAGAAATAAATGCATATACAAGTGAATAGCTTTACAAATAAATACATGCACAACTCAGGAGGGAAAAAGCTAACTCTTCCCACACCATCTGTTCTGATTTCATTTTATAAAATATAGGTCTCTGAAGACCTATCATGGTGGCACACACTTATAATCCTAGCACTGGGAAGATGAGGCAGGAGGACATGGAGTTTGAGGCCAATCTGAGCAAAACAGTCAATTCAAGGTTAACTTGGGTTATGAAGTGAGAACCTGTATCAAAACTTTTAAAGCAATTTTAGAAATTTTATAATAAAAAAAAATCGGGGATTGCAAAATGGTTCTGTTGGTAAACAAGATTGCCATTGCCGCGTAAACCCATCAATTCAAGGTCAATCCCTGGAACCAACAAAATGTGGGCAGAAATGACTCCACAGAGTTGTCCTCTGACCTCCACATGAACACCCGTGGCATTCACAACACATGCACATGCAAACAGTCTCTCACACACAGTAAGTCACATACACACTCACATACAAATACACACTTCATGCATGTGCACACAGCAATGTGTTTTTTAAAAGAAGCATCATCCACGTGTTCTAGTATATACCTGTAATCCTAGCACTCAGAAGACAGATAAAAGAAGACTATGAGTTTGAATCTGGCCTGGATGACTTAGTTAACGGTCTCAAATATTAAAATTAGAAAGGGTTCCTGCTCCTACAGATACAGTCAGTAAGGCTGTCCCCTCTGCAAAATCCTTTCATACACATGCCTCCTGAAGCCTTCCTAATAACTCAGAAGGAGAGCAGGTCTCCGTATGTGTACAGTTAAGCTGCAATAAAGCTTCCCTTAAGGTCACACAGCAAGTGCAGAGCAGTAGTAGAAAATCAGGTGTCTCACCCTGCAGTCTATACCCTTTCTGCTGGTTAAATCACAATTTTTTTTATTTTTATTTTTTTTTATTTTTTTGGTTTTTCGAGACAGGGTTTCTCTGTGGCTTTGGAGCCTGTCCTGGCACTAGCTCTGTAAACCAGGCTGGTCTCGAACTCACAGAGATCC
>NC_022014.1:54070830-54085348 GCF_000317375.1 Microtus ochrogaster | reverse complement strand
AGATAGATAGATAGATAGATAGATAGATAGATAGATAGATAGATAGATAGATAGATAGATAGATAGATAGATAGATAGATAGATAGAGATATGTCCATACATGATGGTTAAATGGGCCACATACCAACTTCCACTTTCCCTCACAGGTCTTCTTCTTTTATATACATGTTTGTGTTAAAGTTATCAAAAGAAAATGCTAAAAGGTAGCATGGTATTTAAAAAAGAAAACAACCTAACATTAAGGCTCCATAAAAGTTAAGATTATTAGAACTGGTACAAGTGAAGTTTCCCAGACATGGAGACAGCTAAGATACAGAGAGGAGTTCACCACTGTATGGACAGCTATTACAAAAATACACAAAGTATGAGAAGGAGCTGTGGCTAGAGGAAGGGAGGAAGGTCTCATAAAGCCCTTATAATTTAATAGAAGACACAAACGGGTAACTACGCTATAAGCATGGACTATTCTAAGTACCACTAGATAATTCATTCATTGAAGGACTGTTCCACAAAGATTGTGGTATGTAACCAAATAAGATGGTATCTGCCACTGCCAAATAAACTGACATCAAAGAGGTGGCCTCCATTTCGTCTCCTGGGCTGACAGTGGTTTATCAGCATAAGCAGAAGGGAAGATTGCTGAGATGTGATCTAAGCCAAGGATGCTTAAGGATGGAGTTCTTTCAGTAAACAGCAGCTGCCTTCAAAAAACATGCTCAAGTTTATACCACTGCTGACAACAGAAAGAGTGTGAGCAGAGTAAGCAGGACCAGGATCCCCCAGCTCTGGCTGGAGGATAGCAGAGAAGCAAGCAGGAAGAAGGGCTGAAGGGAGACAGATTCAAAGAGAGAAAGGAAGTGACAGGAGAGGAAATGGATTGGAAGAGGGACAGGAAGTAGTCAGCAGGTCTGGAAAAGCGTCTTCCTTAGGATCCCAGCATTCTTACAAAGGGCTGAGAACTCACTGCCCCAAAAGCACTGCCCAATGGCCATATGGGTGTGGGTCTAGGAATTTGTGTCTCACTTAGTGAGTGTCCTGGGCTAGCTCTCTACTCAATGGGCAGACTACAGCAGTCTGAAGGACATGTAGCCTACTGCAAATCCTCAGACAGGTTATATTAGACCGTCAAAGATCCTCTAAATGTATGTGGTTTATATCATCTGGTGAGTTAGTAGACACCAGAGAGCAATGAAAGGATAGCTGCAGCCACCCAATTGCCTGACAGGTCACTAAACAATCCTATTTGCCTCACCAAGTCAAAGACAGAAAGAAAGAAAAAAAAAGAATAAAAACGAAAACAAAAAAAAAAAAATTTAACTTATAAGTTTCTTTTATCTCTTTAGTTTTACAGTCTACTTATACTTCATTAACTCTAAAAATAGCGTTTATATTGCACCTTCTTAATAAGGACCACTATATTTTAATCTGCATTACTTCATCCACTTAAGAGATAAAAACAAAGGAAATGACTCACTTAAGGTCTCTTAGCAGAGGGGGGGAATCTTTCAAAAGCTAGTAATACTATAGAGGTGTAGCTACAAACGTTTTGTTCTGTTCACACCCATGAGACAGAATCATCATCCTTAAACTTTGTTGTTATTATTGTTGCTGTTTGGGGTTGTTTTGTTTTCTGGAACAAAATCCATCTGTGTAACAGTCCTAACTGTCCTGTAACTGGCTCTGTAGACCAGACTGGCCTCGTACTCAAGAGATCTGCGCCCCCCATGCTGGGATTAAAAGTGTGGGCCACCACCACCCAGCTAATCCTTAAACTTCTTTAAAATTACATTTATTTATGTGCATTGGTGTGGAGTGTGCTTTCCAAAGGTTTGGTCTTGCCTTCCTCTATGAGTCCTAGGGAATGAGATTAGGTAGTCAGGCTTGGTGGCTAGTATCTTTACCCACTGCCTTGTGTCCTTAAACTATTAGCAGCATTTTACTACCTTTTTCCATGGGGGAAACTAGCCACCTCTCTGTCAATCTGCAGCTCTTGTGAGTGCTTCCTAAGGAGTGCCTGTACATCAATTCAATGTGATGCATAATGCAGTTTACATTCTTTCCAGTGAAATCCGCAAACCAGACACAGTCTGGTGAACTCTGACTATTTCCAAAATGTTTCATTGTTATTCCAACTTACTCATAATAAAGCTGATTGTTACAAAGAAGTTTAGAAAACAGGTCCACAAAGCAGGCCCAGCACTGGACCAGTATAAAGTCATGAAAGCCACATAGCAATTAAATTATTCACTATCAGCAACTATAAATTCATTGTCTCTATCAAGAGTTCATGTATTACCTTGCTGAGGATAGTGGCACAGAACCATAATCCCAGCACTTGGAAGGCAGAAGCAAAAGGATTGGGAGTTCAAGGCCAGCTTTGGCTACAAAGTTCCGGGCCAGCCTGGGCTACATAAGACCCCAGAAGAAGGCAAGGAGTTGGTAAAAGGGGTGTGTATTAAGAAAGAGAGGGCGCCGGGCGATGGTGGCACACACCTTTAATCCCAGCACTTGGGAGGCAGAGGCAGGCGGATCTCTGTGAGTTCGAGACCAGCCTGGTCTACAAGAGCTAGTTCCAGGACAGGCTCCAAAGCCATAGAGAAACCCTGTCTCGAAAAACCAAAAAAAAAGAGAGGGGGAGGCAGGTAAAAGGGGAAAGAGAAAGGAGAAAATGAGAAAATGGAAAGGGGAGGAAGAACGAGAGCACTCAACGTATTTTATTGAAGTCGGAGTCCTATGCAGAGACGTGCAAGCACCTTTGGCAGGCCCAGGCCTCAAGGAGGAATAAAAGTCACAAAGTGAGGAATTGAATTTTGAAACCTTAACTATTCTGCTACTACCATCTTTCCCCTCCAACCATCTCTTTACTAGGGACAGAACTCAACAAGGTGTGTACTATAGTAAACTATAGGTGTACTCTCCACTATAACTAGCTTTAATTTCTCTAAATGTATAAAATAAGCACAAAATAATGGGATGGGGGAGGTAGCTTAATGGCAGAGCAGTTGCCTAGCATGAGCCAAGCTTGGCTTTGAGCCCGAGCACTGTAAAAAGAAACAGAAAAGGGTATATAGTGGCTCAGACCTGTAACCCCAGCACTCAAGAGGCTGCCAAGACTGTCATGAGTCTCACCAAGTGCAAGAGAGAGAGGGAAAAAAAGCATCAAAATCGAAGTAAAAGGCTAACAATTAAGAACTCAAGATGACACAAAGTCAGTTTCCTCTTTTTAATGCAGTGCAATCTAGAACATAAGTCATCTTGTCAACCATTAGGTACCAAACTCACACAAGCAATATGATCCCAAATATCTGAGCCCAAAAGAGGACTCACAAAAATGTGGAATATTTTATGCTCTAGACTTTAAAAATACCATCAATTTAACCAGTTTTCCTTCAATCATGTTATTTTGAAGTCATTACTAAATGCATTTTCAACTGATTTCTGGAAACTATAATTGAAATGTAGTGAACATAGAAAGCTAGATAGATGTTCCTGGATTTTAAAGGCGTTCTGATCTGTCTATTGGTGCTAGACTTCTTCAGTAACCAAGTACTCGAGCTATCTACTGCACTAAAATAAACACCTACAGTTCATGGGATAGATTGCCTAGTGGTGCTAACAAAGTTATCAGCTTTGAGGGAAAAAAAAGTCCTTAAAAACAATTTTAAAATTGATCATGACTACTACATTTTTTTATTACTAAATTTCTAAGAATTGACAAAAAAAAAAAAAGAAATTTCTAAGAATTAAATCCCAACTTCCTATGTCCTCAGTTGGGTTGACATCTCTTTTATTTACAGCACATTTTATCACACAAACTCTAAACCACCCATCAGGGCTTCATGGTTCTCACTAAGCTTCTGCTCTACCACTGAGATGCAACCCAGCACCCACAACACTTTTTAAGTTATGAGCAAAACCAGCAAGTAAATGTGGAGCAGAGCCTTTCTCTAGTCACACTGAAGACCATGCCGTGGGTTACACTGTATTTCTCCAAACTCTTTCGAAGAAGACATTTTTATTGTCTTAAGTGAATGTGTTTCAATGTGAAACACTGACTGGTCACACTGAAAGCAGACATAACTGTTTAAGAGGCTGGAACATGCCTGGTGGTGGTGGCACACACCTTTAATCTCAGTTCTCAGGAGACAGAGGCAGGAGGAACTAACTCTTGTGAGTTCAAGGCCTGCCTGGTCTACAGAGTGAGTTATAGGACAGGCTCCAAAACTGCACAGAGAAACCCTGTCTTTTAAAAAAAAAAAAAAAATTTGCCAAAAACAGAGGTCAGCAAGAAGGCTCAGTCAAACGCATTTGATTATACATGCCTGAAGATGTTAGTTCAACTTCCAGTACCCATGTAAAGGAAGGAGAGAAGTCACTCTACAAAGTTGTACTCTGACCACCAAATGCCCACTGTGGTGTGCAGGCACACACACACATTCACAATTATACATAAGTAACAATTTTTAAAAGCTATTTTGTCAAAATATCCCACTGTAAAAGTTGCCCAAACTGTTGTAACCAACCATTTGATGCTGAAAAGTTAAAGTTCCTCAGCACCTAACGATCCCACAAAAACACACACACACACCCCAGAAACTACCAGAGTTTGTTTTTCCCCTAATTTTCAACAAGTCCAGTTCTGCACATTGTGCAGAGGCCAGCAGACATGAGACTACCTCTGTATTTATTTTATGCTACTATACTTCCATTTTAAAACGTACACCTCAACTCCCTGGATAACATCATCCACAGAAACCATGAGGCTATCCAACAGACTTTCAGTATCACCATTTATTATTTATAGCATAAATGGGGGAAGTGGCTCTGATGTCACCAACCCTACCCAGTGGAATCACTGACTCAATAAGCATTTTCACGCTGGAGAGAATCTCACGAGGCAAACCCTTTTGTTAAATCCTGTAGCTCTCTCACCTTTCCTCGCTACCATGGGGCAGACACTAGTTGTTACTGTATAAGCAGAGATACAAAGAAACTACCAACGCTTTCACAGGCAGAAGCCCTTTGTATGTCCATTTGCAAAGGCTGATTTCCTCCCAACTCTCCTGAGCCCACTATAATTTCCCTCACGTTTAAACTGGCAGGTAAAACCAGCTGTACTTTATTTCTTCCACCAATGAGCAAATTCTTCACTTTTCCCAGCCACTCATTCATAGTCCTGTTTCCAAAAACACTTCTGGCACCAAGTCTGAGGTCAGAAAGGAGTTAGGGGTGTCCGGGGAGACCTGATCAGTCTGGCTACCAATGGTTTCTAACAGTAAAAGGGATCGCTGCTTCTCTGTGGGCCAACAATTCCCCTCTTTTCTTTTTAAGAGCGGGTGGCGACCCTTCCCCCTCCCCTCTTATTTCCCGAATGATAAAGTTATGGTTTCCCTTTCCTAGGGGATGGAATCCAGAGTACCTGGGGCCTTGCTATACAAACATCCTTCACGGCAGGGTAAGAAAGCCTTTGTCCAAGAAGCCTGACACCACAGGGGCCCAGGAAAGAGTCTCCTTATTCCACACAGCCTCAGAATCGAGGGCACCCCCAACATCCCAGCCCTACGGGACCTATCTTGGCATCCACACAGCCGTAGCTTGGGGAGAAGGTGCTGAGAGCCCCCTAACCCCCCCCCCATACATAGGTTACGGAGGCCGAAGCGGCCCCAACTGGTCTCGGACTCCCTCCCACCACCATCACCCTCGGCTTGAGAGCGGCTGGGAAGCGCGATGAGGGCCTTGCCGGAGGAATGGGAAGGGAAAAGAAATCCCCTTCTAAAACGAGAGTGCGATGGCAAGGCGAGAGTGAGCGGAGGCTCCTGGAGGAGCGAGGCAGGGGTGCCCGAGCCCGGTCAGAGCCCAGCAGGGAGGGGGGCGCGGGGAGCGGAGGCCCGGAAGGACCGGGAGCGCGAGGCGTCAGCAACGAGCCACGGCAGGGGACTGGCAGGGCCCGGGCGGCGGGGAGCGGGGCTAGCCTGGCGCGGACGCCGAGGTGGGCAGGCCCCCGGGCCGCCGGCCGGCCGGAAGAACGGAGGGCCAGCGGGCCGCACTCACCATGAGCTCGATGGTCTTGTCCTCAATCACCGAGTCGGGCTCCATGGCGGCCCCGGCGGCCCCGCCTCGCTCTCCCCGCTCAGCAGCGAACGGCCCGGGCGGAGGAGGCGGTGGCAGCGGCGGCGGTGGAGGCGGCTCTCGCACCCACTCTAGCTGCCAGCCCGCCGGGCCGCCGGCAGCTCCGCCCTCCCCCTCGGCGGACGCAGGACGCGCAACAGGGACTACAACTCCCGGCAACCCCCGCGGCTCGCGCGGCCTTGTGGGAGCAAGAAGCCGCCCGACCAACTCTGCCGAAGGTTCGCCACTGGAGAGAGTACGCATCGAGGAGCGCAGGGCTGTAAGTACGGGACGAGCAGACCTGGGGAATCTAGGACTTGCTCGAGGTAGGGCCTCGTGAATACCGTGACTACTCGTCCCATAAAGCCCCGCGCGCGAAGTCTCCTTCCGGCTGGCCGTTCCTGACTTCCTGGCAGCCTGGGGCTGCCCGGACCCGGACGGAAACTCGGAGGCAACTTCTCACTTGTCTGAGATCTTTGCGGTGCGTCCGATTTCCGCACATGCGCCGTGGGTGTCTGCAGTGCCCACTCGTCGCCTAGGTGGCTGTGCCGTCACTCCGTGTGTGTTGCTTTGGTAGGGACAGGTGGTGGAGACAGTTGGGTCCAAGGTGCACTAGGAAGTGCGGGGAGGGGGCCCGAGAGCCCGAGGACGCAGCCAAGGGAAGATGGACATCGCGAGAGTTTGGAGACTGAGTTGGGAAACAGGTGTATGAAGATCCGCTACACTGACCGAGAAGAGCTGAACCGTGAGAAGGAAGCTATTCGTTCTGGAAAGGCTTATTTTTAAGCATTCAATTTCTGCTGAGTACTGCCCTAAGCACTGGGAATCAACTTCGAAAGTAACAGCAGAGACTCCCCTGTTCTCATGAAGCTTAATTCTTTTTTTTTCTCCCCGAGACAGGGTTTCTCAGTGTAGATTTGGAGCCTGTCCTGGAACTAGCTCTTGTAGACCAACTCACAGAGATCCGCCTGCCTCTGCCTCCCTAGTGCTGGGATTAAAGGCATGCTCCACCACCGTCCAGCCGAAGCCTAAGTCTAATGGAAAAGACAGCAGACATTAACCAAGAGTTAGAGATCCGAAGAAGGAACACAGCTGGAGACTTCCAGTGAACCCCGTTGTGACTTCTCCAAGTTTGTCAGTACCCTCAAACCAAAATCCCCCAGGAACACAATGATAGTTGAACAAGGTGGGTTTATTTATAACTGAAGCAGAAGAGAACTTACATCATTGAACTGTGGACGTCTCAGTAAGAGACTTTAGGTAATGGCGAAGAGGATTGAAGAGGCTCTGGAGCAGGGACTGTCAGGAAGTGGGAGTAGTTCTAAGATTGGACACCTCCGTCTTATCTGGGGGAAGTTAGATTGAAGCTAATGCAGCAATTGGTGACAGCCCCTCACGTTGACCAGATTCAAGTGTTTAATCTTTTTGTAGCTGTGTGTATGGCTTGGGCAATGCTCACGTTTTATCTGTGTACACAAATGATTATGGAGTGGATGCTCTTGTTTGTGTTTTGATCCATAAGATAAGGTCAGAGAATAGCCTTGTGTGATATTGGTGGTCTGTGAAGTTGTTTATGTTTTACAGGAGACCTAGCTGTAAGGGCCAGGCTCTGGCTATTATCAAGGGCCTGGATAATTGTACCCAGCCCACTTCTCAATGGCAGAGACTGCTTTTCTGTTTCTCAAGTGTTTTTTTAACCCTCTGCCCCAATGCAGTGGATGACTTTCAAACTCTTTCCATTTCCAAAGATCAAGGTACTGCAGTTATAAGGGTGCATCCAAATCACAGTGTAAATTATCTGCAGTTAGAGTTTGCGATTTTATAGTCTTTATCTGGCAGCTTTCACCAAGAGAGTGAAAGAAAAGCAACTGAGAAAAGCCCAGAATTAGAGTTACTGCCATTACCTTGCAGTCTGGATTTCACCAGACAGGAGGGTAGGTTAAATGACCTCTGTTTCAGTTACCTATTGCTACATAACAAACCGTGCCAAGGCTTGGTAGCTTAGAATAACAATGGTTTATTATTTTCTACAATTGTGTAGGTTAGCCAGGCTTATCTGGACCAATGTGATATAAGCTGAGGTTACACATGGGGCTGTAATCCACTGGGAACACATTCAAAATGATTTCTCATCCTCTGGGGCCTGTCTTTTCCACTGGTTTCTTATCATTCAAGCCTCTGGAGGGTGGCTCGAAGAAGAACAAGACCAATCAACAGATGCTTACCAAGCTCCAATTGCCCCATTGCCCAAATCAAGTCATATGTCCATAGTGAGTGTGGGAAGTTCTATGGATCCTGAAAGATTAGTTCATTGGAGCTCATCAATATAACAGCCAGCCGAAGGACCCAGCATCTGTCATACAGTATCGGATGTAGGAGCATAACATGTAGGAGTCATGTGAGTATGATCTTCCCATATGTATGTTTAGCCTACACCACCATCTTCATTGTTTTAAAATTGGTTTGTCAGAGCCGGGCCTGCTGGTACATAACTTTAATCTCAGCACTCTGTAGGCAGAGGCAGGAGGATCTCTATGAATTCTTAGCCAACCTGGTCTACAAAGCAAGTTCCAGTCCCTGTCTCAAACAAAACAAAAGAAAAAAAAGGGTGGCCTATCTCTAATCTGAACGCCCTCTGCCAAAATCAGTTAAAAGTTTCATATTTTGCCGGGCTGTGGTGGCGCACGCCTTTAATCCCAGCACTCGGGAGGCAGAGGCAGGCGGATCTCTGTGAGTTCGAGACCAGCCTGGTCTACAAGAGCTAGTTCCAGGACAGGCTCCAAAACCACAGAGAAACCCTGTCTCGAAAAACCAAAAAAAAAAAAAGTTTCACATTTTAAGCCAGGCACACACCTTTAATCCCAGCACTCACGAGGCAGAGGCAGGCGGATCTCTGTGAGTTCAAGGCCAGCCTGGTCTACAAGAGCTAGTTCCAGAACAAGCTCAAAGCTACAGAGAAACGCTGTCTACAAAAACAAAAGTTTTACATTTTAGGAGGACTAGAGTGATGGACTCGGTGGCTGAGAATGCTTTCTGTCTTACAGAAGACCTGGATTCAGGTCCCAGCACCCACAATGGGTGGCTCACTGGCACTCCAGTTCTGAGAGAACTGATGCCCTCTTTTACAATCCACTAACTACACTCAATCTTACGATTTTACCAGTAAAGACTGGGGAATCAGGTGCTGGGGTCAAAGCCTGCTAGCTCAGAGAGGCAGAGAAGCAACCAGCTGACCTTCCTTCTTATCCAGCATCTCAGACAGGGAGCTTCTGTTCTGCTGTCCCAAACCAAAAAAGTTGCCAGACTCAAAGTCCCTCCTCACTACTTCCTGTATGTTTCTCTGTTCATCTTCCGGACTCCCTCTTTCTCTGTATGGCTACTTCCTGTCTACTAGTTGCTGACTCCACCTCTTGACCCAAGATTGATTTTATTTAATTAAAATCTCAGGGTTTACAGTGTCATCAAATAGTCTGCAACATACAGCGATTCAGTAGCAGCTACCTCCCTTCTACAAAGTGTGCCTTTGAATAAATAATGTCCACAGTCACCATTACTCCTGTAGTCTGCTACCCGTGTCACCGTCCATTCTCTGCTCCTGTATTAGAATATCTGACAAGAAAGAAAGAAATTGAAGCTGGGCAATGGTGCACACCTTTAGTCCCAACACTTGGGAGGCAAAGGCCTGAGGATCTCTGGGTTTCAAGGCCAGCCTGGTCTACATAGTGAGTTCCAAGCCAACCAGGAATACATGAAGAAGCCTTGTCTTGAAAACAAAAGGAAAAAAAGAAAGAAAGTGAACTGATTAAATTCATAGCAAGAACATGATGCCAGGATCTGCTAGGCATAGGTGAGAGCCTTCTATTGGGCCATGGCAAACAGTGGTCATCACATGGCAAGACAGAGCAAGCTAACCAGAGAAAACTCAATTCCATCGCCAAGCGACTCCCTTATTAGCCCATTAATCTATGAAGGGGTTAAATAATTTATGAGAGGAAAAGCCCTCACAACACAAACCCCTCTTAACTCTCACTATGGGGATTCCATTTCAACCAGAGCTTTGGTGGGACATTCACATCATAGCAATCTGCATGTTTCTCATTTGAATGCTAAATCCCTATAGATACCTGAGTTTGCAGCCCCTGGTATCAGAAAACCTCAAAGGTTTAATCATTGCCTCCTGAAAAGAAAAAGAAAACTAACATTAGCTCAAATTCCAAAAGCTCAAAGGGATTAAAATTCATGTTTATGACAAAAGTCTTACGTAAACTAGGCCAAGGCTTATATCCTCTGGCCTCTTGGACAAGAACCTGGGTGTGCAGGTATTCTTGTTGCTTTAGGCTTGATGCCCTTGATATCAGCTCTGATCATAGACAAAAGCAGAAAGGCTTAAGGGAGTTTCAGACAGCTCTGGGCCAAGGGTTGCAAGGCATTCTGACAGTGAAGAAGTTGGCGCAGATCTATGACCCTCTTTGTGTGACACAGGCCCCAGGAGATGTCATATTGCCATGGCAGAAGGTGCATATATCACACAGTGTAAGGTAACAGCCAAAGGTCTGGCTTCACATTCCATAGTAAAACGTGTTCATATACAACATGTATGTATGCATGTTGGCAGTCAGCTCCAAACCTACCCTGCCTAGCCATGCTTTGAGAGACTGCTTCACTTCATCAGCGGAGCATGAGCACAGCAGTCCTGCCTCCACTGTACCTTCTTTCCTTATTGCTTTGGTGGCCCAAGCAGCAAATGACCCTCAGGCTGTCTCACGTGTATTCCCCCACCCCGTGTGTGTGTGTGTGTTGTCTGTCTCACGTGTGTTCATTCTGTGTGTGTGTCTTGTCTCTGTCTTGCATATGTTCACTCTCTGTGTCTGTCTGTCTCACACGTGTGCGTTCTCTGTCTTTTCTCTGTCTGACGTGTTTTTATTCTGTGAGTGCGTGTGTCTTGTGTCTGTCTCACGTGTTCACCCTCTGTGTGACTGCCTCACATATGCTCATTCTCTCTCCCTCTTCCCCCTCCCTCTCTCCCCTCTTCCCTTCCTCTTTTCTTCTCCCCCAATCCCTTTTTCATTATTAGCACCATGACCCCTAACTGAGGTTATCTGCCCAGTGGCAACTCAGTAGGGTACCAGCTTCCCAGCCCCAACTTGTATTCATTCAACAAACTTGAGCAGAACTTGCCACTCCTGGGTTCCTGACCTTCAGAATCTAGTAAGGTCATGTTTGTTATCTCCAAGTTTGTTATCTCTGAAGTAAATGTTAAGTGGCCGCAGATAGCTGGGACTTGGGGGGCTAGCTCATCTAAAACAGTGAACTCCATGAGATCACTTTGAATCAAAATAACACAAACTCCTGAGAGAGAATATATGTCTTATCTATCTATCTATCTATCTATCTATCTATCTATCTATCTATCTATCTATCTATCTATCAGTTGTGTGTTATATCCACATGTGTACAAGTGCACACACGTACACATGGAAGATGTCACATGTCTTCCTTTCTCCCCATTTTGGTGGAGGGTTGGTTTTTCAAGACAGGTTTTTCTCTGTATAGCTCTGGCTGTCCTAGAACTCACTTTGTAGACCAAGCTGACCTTGAATTCACAGAGATCCACCTGCCTCTGCCTCCCAAGTGTTGGGATTAAAGACGAGCATCACCACCGCCCTGCTTCTCCTTGTTTTTTGATACAGGGCCTCTCAATAATCCTGACCTCAGCTGACTGGCCAGTGAGCTCCTAGAATCTGCCTGTCTCTACCCTGGGGTTAAAGGCATGTGCCACCATCTCTGGCTTCTACAGAGGGGCTGGGGACTCACACTCAGGTCCTCTTGATTACATAGCAAGCACTCTTGCCCACTAAACCATCTCCCCAGGCGTTTTCCTTCCTTGTGACTCCTATTGAAGGTATTCATGGGGTGGCATTTTAAAATACTGCACTTGGATGAGTTTTTGAAACTCAAGTATATTATACAAAGTGATAATTATGTGAAGCAAGATTTTGATTCAGCTCTTTTCAGACCATTAGTAAAGAGACTATTAGTAAGACATAGTAAAACAATGCACTCTTTATTTTACCCATATGATAAGATTATGTATCTTTGCTGGGCGGTGGTGGCACACGTTTTTAATCCCAGCACTTGGGAGGCAGAGGCAGGTGGATCTCTGAATTTAAGGCCAGCCTGGTCTACAGAGTGAGTTCCAGGACAGCCAGAGGTGTTACACAGAGAAACCCTGTCTTGAAAAACAGGGAGGAAGGAAGAAGATGATGTATCTTTATCCATCTTTTCCTGGCACATGTACCCATACACATCCAAACACAAATTACTTTTTGTGTATGAGTGTCTGTATGTGTGTATGCACATTCCATTTGTGACTGGTTCCCAGGAGGCCAGAAGAGGCATCAGATGCCCCAGAATTGGAGTTAGAGGTTGTTGTAAGCCACCATGTTCCCTACAAGAGCAGCAAGTGTTTTTAACTGCTGAGCCACCTCTTCTGCCCCAATAACATTTGTTTGTTTGGTTGGTTGGTTTATTTGGTTTTTTGAGACAGGGTTTTTCTGTGTATCCCTGACTGTCCTGAAACTCACTCTGTAAACAAGGCTCGCCTCAAACTCAGAAATCTGGCTGCCTCTACTTCCTGAGTGCTGAGATTAAAGGTGTGTGCTACCACTGCCTGTAACATATTAAACGGAAAAAGAAAAAGGAAAAAAAATGGGAGACTCAGCCAGGTGGTAGTGGCGCATACCTTTAATCCCAGCACTAGGGAAGAAGAAAAAGGCAGATCTCTGTGAGTTCGAGGCCAGCCTGGTCTACCAAGTGAATTCCGGGACAGGCTCCAAAAAAAGCTATAGAAAAACCCTGTCTCAAATAAATAAAGAAGTGGGAGAATCAGAACAACTAGAGTTTAGTAAGGGACTTTTCCAACAAGGAACTGACTTTGTGTCATTGTCTGACTTGACAAGCACTCTTAGTAAAGCTGCTTCCTTCACAGTATGTGCTGGTCTCAGGGTGGGGCCATCAGGAAATGGGGTGGAGGTGCAGTGGCACACCGTGTCATTGTGTCTTGTGTCTCCCTTTATGGGCATGTGTTCTATTCAGAGAATGAGCCTTTGTCAAAGAGACACATACTCAAGCCCAGGAATCAGAGAAGCAGAAGGAGGTGTGGTGCATGGGTAACATCAGACCAGCACTTATCTTCTGCAGTGGTTTGACTAGAAATGCCCCCCATAGACTCATGTGTTTGAATGTTCGACCCACAAGAAGTGGCACTATTAGGAAGTGTGAAAGTGGGCTTTGAGGCCTCATATGCTCAAACCATGCCCGGTGTGACTTCTACTGCCTGTGGATCAAGATATAGACTTCTCCAGCATCATGGCTGCTTGCATACTGCCATGCTTCTCACCACGACAATAATGGAATAACCTCAAACTGTAAACCAGCTCCAGTTAAATGTTCTTTCAAAGAGTTGCCATGGTCATAGCTGGGCAGCCTTTAATCCCAGTACTCAGGAGGCATCCATCCATCAGGTGGATCTCTGTGAATTCAAGGCCAGCCTGGTTTACAAAGTGAGTTCTAGGATAGCCAGGACTGTTCAACAGAGAAACCCTGTCTCAAAAAACCAAAATAATAATAGTAATAATAATAATAGTAAATATATTCATGGTGTCTCTCCACAGCAATAGAATTCCTAACTAAAACACCTCCCATGCCCCACATCCTGTATACAGATCTCTTTTGTATTCCACCCTAAGCAGAAATAGATGATCAGAATTCGGAGAAGTATCTTCACAGCCTAGGCAAACTGACATGATACTAAGTTTGTGTAGCTGAAGTATCCTCACTAATAAACAAACTTTGTTCATGTGCTATCCATGGAGGTGAGTGAGTGTTGCATATTCTGGGAAACACGTCCAGTATTACAGGGAAGAGATGCGCAGAGGGGGCTCACTGGCCAATAACTACCATATCTCAGAAGCACACAGTGGTTCTTGCTCATCCTTCATTGACCTGTACTCAGTCACATGGCCTCGAGCTGGCAAGTGGCCCGCACATAAGCAGCGTTTCTCAGTATAAGCCCTAGTTGTCCTGGAACTCAGAGACCGCCTGCCTTTGCCTCCTGAGTGATGCATTTAGAGGCGTGCGCCACCACCGCCAGCTCTGTAGATTGTTCTTTGAGTCCAATAGAAAACAGAAAATATGAAGCCCTGGGCTTCATGTTTAGTCACACACACACACACACACACACACACACACACACAAAGAGGGTAGGGAAGGAATTGATAAACCATACATGATGGTCCCTACTATACAATATATAGTCACTTAAAAGCTAATAGGTTGTTAGCTTAATTCTTACCACCAAGAAAACAGAGAAGAGAAAGAAAGGGGGAAAAAATGAAAAAATGTTGGAAAG
>NC_022014.1:54068432-54070625 GCF_000317375.1 Microtus ochrogaster | reverse complement strand
TAATAATAATAATTTTAGGTATGTTTCCCTAATATCTACATTTTAAAAAACGCTCTAGGGGGGCAGCACACATCTATAGTTAATTACCTTGGAAACTAAGGTAGAAGGATCACTTGTGAGTTCCATGCCAGCCTTGGCAACATAGTGAGACCTCTATATCAAAAAGAAAGAAAAAGGAAAAAAGTCCTCCCACCAGTCAAATGGCTTCCAATGCTTTGTTGTCAGCAACATCAGAGGAGGACTGAACTGAGGCCGAATGAAATTTAAGACTGGTCAGGCGGTGTTGGCGCACGCCTTTAATCCCAGAACTTGAAGGCAGAGGCAGGCAGATCTCTGTGAGTTCAAGGCCAGCCTTGTCTACAAGAGCTAGTTCCAGGACAGGCACCAAAAACTACAGAGAAATCCTATCTCAAAAATCAAAAAAAAAAAAAGATATAATTCTAGTAAAATCTGTACTTACGATATTAATATGCATATTTGACCAATTGTGCTTAATAATTGTAATCACACTTTAATACAGAAATTTCTCTTAGTGCCTGTGGTCATACAAAGTAAAAATTATAGTAGCACTCAGGAGAGAAGTATAGTCAGATAGGACAAAAGACTTTCCAGCCAAAGAAATGTGTTATAGCATTGACACAGTGTGCTTGATGTGGGGGGTGGGGGGGCGGCAGGGAAGGACGAAATCCTTTCCAGAAAAATATGAAGTTCGGGCAGGGGTGGGATGATTTACCCTGGTATGGTGCTGCACACCTTTAATCATAGCACTTAGGAGGCAGAGGCAGAGGGATCTCTGTGAGTACTAGGCCAGCCTGGTCTACATAACAAGTTCCAGGACAGCCAGGACTACATAGAGAGACCCTGTCACACACACGCATTCACACATATCTGCACACACACACACACACACACACACACACACACGAAAAGATTGGGAAGGGATGAGGTGGCAGACAAGAAGCACACTGCAGTGGCCAGCTTCTGCTCTTCCAGAAGGGGTGCTGAAGGGGAGATGCTGAAGTTTAGTTGTAAAAACAGACCTGAGAATAACTCAAGAGGTGAAAGGGAGAGAGGGGAAGAGAATGAATGACCCATGGCATAACACAGTTCAGGGGTGAGAAGAAAAAAGGGAGAGAGACAGAAAACAGCAACAGCACAGGTCTCAGCGCCATGCTGAAGTGCAGCCTGAAGAGACAGGCTGGGAATGTGCACAGTCCTTTGGCACTGGGGAAGTCTGCTCTTCCCGGCAGATAGCCCTAGTGCAGTGGCCAGGAGCCATCTTTAAAAGGTTTTGCCTCTGGCTGGGGGTGGTGGTGGAGCACACCTTTAATCCCAGCACTTGGGGCGCAGAGGCAAGCAGCTCTCTCTGAGTTCAAGGCCAGCTGGTCCACACGGTCAGGCCTACTCAGAGAAACCCCACCTCGAAGAAAAGAAAAAAAGGTCTTGCCTCTGCTTACTGCTTTGGAAGTCAAAGGTCACCACATTTTCCTGTCTCTTGGAACTGCAAGCAGAGTCATAGCGAACCCACCAAATGTTGGTCTTGAAAGAGTAGACTGAATCCAAAATGCTAAGAGATCGTGTGGTGGGAAGATGTTTTGAGATACAAAGCTAGGATACAGGTTCTTACACGGGAATTTCAGAAGAGCAGGCATCTCAGAAGGCACTAGAGCCTCCAGTACCAACGCTGCCATAGGAGTGTGCAGATGAAATAAGCCCCCAATAAACTGGTGCTGTAGAACCTCTGTTCCACTCCAGCACATCCTGGAGCAAGGCAACCAAGAGTCCAACTGGCTGTGCCCACAAACCACTTCCTCTGGTGGCTAGCCTAGTGACCCAGTGAAGGAGGAAAGGCCAATAGTGTATGACCTGTGACCTCTCTCCAAAGGGAACTGCCGGTCTCAGGAACAGTAAGTGCCCAGTCAGCTGGTAACTTTCACCTCTACTGACACAGCTGATCTCTGACGGAAAGGAAACTAGTATGGTTTTTGTTCATTTTAGTAAATGCTTAAATTGTCATACCTGTTTGGTTGAATAATTACAGTTTTTCTTTTACATCTTACTTAATTCCCTCACTTTTTTTTTTGTTTGTTTTTCGACACAGGGTTTTGCTGTAGCTTTGGAGCCTGTCCTGGAACTAGCTCTGTAGACCAGGCTGGTCTCGAACTCACAGAGATCCGCCTGCCTCTGCCTCCT
>NC_022014.1:54062702-54067624 GCF_000317375.1 Microtus ochrogaster | reverse complement strand
AACTAGCTCTTGTAGACCAGGCTGGTCTCGAACTCACAGAGATCTGCCTGCCTCTGCCTCCCAAGTGCTGGGATTAAAGGCCTGCGCCACCACTGCCCAGCCTTCTGATATTTTCTGATCTCTGATCATTGGCTTTAATTGACTACAATTGTATGCATTTTTATATCTGGTTGGTTTGTGTGTTATTGCTGGTAGAGGTTTTCCTTCTCTGAGTGCTACTGGAGATTGAGCCTCCCAAAAGAAGACTGTTCACTGAGATCACCAGATAAAACATAGGGAGATTTCCAGAACAAACAAACAAAAAACCCACAAAATACAACACAGAAACACCAGAAAAAGGCAACACAGTGCCTCTGAGAGATGGTAACTGCTCAGTCACCAACCCCAAGAATACTGAAATGAGCCGGGTGGTGGTGGTGCACGCCTTTAATCCCAGCACTCAGGAGGCAGAGGCAGGCAGATCTCTGTGAGTTCGAGGCCAGTATAGTCTACAAGAGCTAGTTCCAGGACAGGCTCCAAAGCTACAAAGAATTCTGTCTCAAAAAAACCAAAAAAGAAAAAAAAAAGAATACTGAAATGATCACAGTCCCAACAAAGATTCATAAACCTAGCTCTAAAAATCATCAGTGACTTAAAAACAAGTAACTAGTCCGGAGCTGGCAAGATGCTTCAATGTGTAAAGACACTTGGCACCAAGTGATGACCCGTGTTTCCTATCTCCAGTCCACATAGTGAAAGGAGAGAACCAACTCCTGAAGATTGTCCAATGACCTCCACACCTGCACCGTAGCATATGCACACATACGTGTGGATGCACAAACACAGACACACACTGTGACAGTTTTGTCAGTTTAGCACAAATTATAGTCACCTGGGGAAAGGGGACCACAATAGAAGAATTGCCTCCATCAGACTGACTTGTAGGCATGTGGGACATTTTCTTGGTTAATAATTGGTGTGGGAGGGGCTGGAGAGATGGCTCAGAGGTTAAGAACATTGCCTGCTCTACCAAAAGTCCTGAGTTCAATTCCCAGCAACCACATGGGGTCTGGTGCCCTCTTCTGGCCTGCAGGTATACACACAGAATATTGTATACATAATAAATAAATATTTAAAAAAAATTGATGTGAGAGGGTGCAGCCCAATGTGGGCTGTGACATCTTTGGGCAGGTGGTCCTGGACTGTTTAAAAAGTGGGCTAAACAAACCATAGAAAACAAGCCAGTAAGCAGTGTTGTTCCATGGTTTCCTCTTCAGTTCCTGCCTCCAGGTTCTTGCTTTGAGTTCTTGCCCTGGCTTTCTTTAATGGTGTACAATAATCTGTAATTGAAAAAAAAGCACTTTCCTCTGCAAGTTGCTTTGGGTCCAAATGCTTTATCACAACAGAGACACACTATAACACATATACACGTAATTTTGAAATTCATATGCATACGGATGACAAAAGCAAGCAGGGCTAGCTGTAGTTGTCTCTGATAATGCAGTCTCCAAGCCAAGATTAGTCAGCGGAGATACAGGAAGGAATACATCACACAGGGCAGGAAGATGGCAGAGTCCATGTGCTAGACTCTGCACTGGGGTAACCCGGAGAGAAACGGCCTTCAGAAAAGGTTAAGAAACGACACGAATCTGGGGGGCTGGAGAGATGGCTTAGTGGTTAAGAGCATTGCCTACTCTTCCAAAGGTCCTGAGTTCAATTCCCTGCAACCACATGGTGGCTCACAACCATCTGTAATGGGGTCTGGTGCCCTCTTCTGGTCTGCAGGCATACACACAGACCGAATATTGTATACATAATAAATAAATATTAAAAAAAAAGAAAAAAGAAACGACATGAATCTGCACTTAAACTGCAAAATACAAACCACAACAGGAAAGACTCCAGTCTGTCCTGGAGGGACTAGAATGTTCTGGGGAGCTGTCCTTTCCCAGTGACTGCACTCGTAGCTTACTTTAATAATGGTATGTCAGTTATGTTAGGCTTTAGCCAAAGTTGACTCAACATTGCAAACAATGATTGCCCAGGTAGTCAGTTGTCTCTGTCAATTGTTGCACATTTTGGATATATCTTGTTTGTCAAGTAGTATTTATTCCCTTCTCAGATCTTTGACAGAGTTGAAGATTATATAATTGTAGTTACTCTCTACATTATTTAGACTCCTTGAGATAGAATGTTTAGCAAAACTTTTGTTCTCAATATTGTTTGTTATATTTATTATTTGTTGTTATTGTATATAGTTGTATTTGGTTTAGTTCTGTCTTATTTAGACAAAAGGGGGAGATGGAGGGATAAGTCCCGCCCCTTAGGGGGCGTGTTCGCCTCGGGCTAATGTTTACCTAGCGCTTGCTTCTGCTTTCCTGGTCTCCGCAGGAATTCCTGCAAGTCTATTTCTTCTATTTCTCCATTAAAGCTGTATATATTTTTACAATCTGTCTGCATTCGTTTACGCCATTACATTTCTGAGAGAATCTCAGAAAGTTGGCACTGTTCTTGGTGTGATGGGAGAAACTTGCACATCAATGATGGCAGGAGAGGAGATGCTGGGAAACCCCTTCCTGGAACCTCCCAGAGCAGCGGTGGGATGCCATTTTTGTTTGTTTGTTTGTTTGTTTTGAGACAGGGTTTCTCTGTGTTTCTCTGACTGTCCTGGAACTCCCTCTGTAGACCAGGCTACCCTTGAACTCACAGAGATTCATCTGCCTCTGCCTCACAAGTGCTGGGATTAAAGGTGTGCACCACTACCATCTGGCAAGATGCCATTTTTATTTTTTTTATTTTTTTTATATTTTATTTATTTAAAGATGCCATTTTTAAAAGACCCTTTGAGGTCTAGGGAGATGCTTCAATTGGCAAAGTGTTTGCTGAAAAAGTGAGAAGACGTGAGTTTGAATCCCTAACAGTGGCTGAATCCCCATATTAGGTGGAGGCAGGAGGATCCCAGAGACAGGAGGGGCCCTGGGGCAGCTGGTTTTGCCAGTGAGCTCCCTGTTCAACAAGTGACACTGTCCCCGGACATGGCTAATTGAGTAAAGATGCTGCTTCTCCAAGTTTGAGCCTCGCAACCCACTGGTAGAGGGAGAGAACCAGCCCCCAGAAGTTGTGCTCTGACCTCCACACGGGTGCCACAGCACAATGAACGCATATACTACAAGTACAAAACCAATGTGCGCATATACTACAAGTACAAAACTGAAGAGAAGACCAGGCCCCAGAAGATGTGAGCTAACTCACAGACATGGTCTGCCAGAATATCCAGGGACTAAATTGGGAAAGGTGGCAGCCGCTTTCAGAAGAGCCGAGCAACACCCAGGCATGTCTAGCTTCAGTGGCAAAGCAACCTCTACAAAGCAGGAGACCATGTCCAGGGTCCTTCTTGGAAGGTTTGACTTGCCTAGGGGAGCTCCCACCTCAAGAGGCTGACTCTGGGAGCCATGGTTTGGTTAAAGCAGGCTCCAAAAATCTTCATTGTTTTCAGTAAAGAGCATTTAAACCGGGCATGGTGGCGCACGCCTGCCTGCCTTTAATCCCAGCACTCTGGATTAAATCTGGGCAGGCAGATCTCTGTGTCTGAGGCCAGCCTTCCTTCTTAACAGTTGAGTTCCAGTACAGCCAAGGCTCCACTGAGAAACCCTGAATCAAAAAACTAGCAAAACAACAAAAGCAACAACAAAAAGAGCTTTTTAAATTGCCAACAGACGAAGGTAATAGTACTGGGGGGTGGGGGGGGGAGAGGAGACACCAAGCCAACCCTCATCCAGGCTAGAACAGCCCCAGGGAGCTACTTTTAAAACATCCCCGCTCCAACTTACTGTACTGGACTTCGTTGACTTCCCATGGGAGCCTTTACCCCTTGGGAGGAGTGAATGGGGTTTGAACTGAGGGGGAGCTGAGGTTTGGACAGAAGGAGGGGTGGTAGGTAGCTTTGGAGCCTGTCCTGGCACTAACTCTATAGACCAGGCTGGCCTTGAACTCACAGAGATCTGCCTGCCTCTACCTCCCAAGTGCTGGAATTAAAGGCCTGTGCCACCTCCACCCCACCCCCACCCCCGGCTTCTTTCAAGTTACTTTGTTAGCCAAAGTTTTCATTGTAGAGGGTTTTCACTTCCTTGATTAAGTTTATCCCAAGTATTTTAGGTTTTTCCCCCCTCAGTTTTGAATAGGGTTTTTTTTTTTTTTATTCAAGGTCTCTTCCCTATTCAATGGATGTCCTGAAACTCTGAAACTGAGAAAAAAAAGTAATGAAATCACTTCAAGACACAAGCTTAAGAAAGAATGGTCTAAATGTAGGCATTCACACATACAACACAAACCTACAGATGAATCTCCGTGGAGGACATTAACACAAAAGTTCTCAATAAAGTATTTGTAAGTTTAGGTGCTGAAGAGATGACTCTGAGGACCCGGGTTTGATTCCCAGCACCTATGTGGGCTTTCATCTGTAACTCCAGTTTCAGAGGACCCAGTGCTATTTTCTGGCCTCCATGAGCACTAGGCATCCACATGGTGCACAGACATACATGTAGGCAAAATACCTACATACAAAAGAGAAAATAAGTTTTTGGGTTTTTTCTTCTTCTTTTCTTTCAGACAGGGTTCCTCTGTGTAGTCCTCACTGTCCTGGAGCTCACTCTGTAGTTCAAGCTAGCCTTGAACTCAGAGATCCACATTCCTCTTCCTCCCCAAGTGCTGGGATTAAAGGTGTGCACCACAAGGCCCAGATTTGCGCCCCTATTTACAAAGGACATAATCCTATACTTAAAAGACAATGAAGACTCGAAGGGTCGGCAAGATGGCTCACCAGGTAAAGGAAGAATTCTTTCTTATAAAAATAAACTCTAGGGGCTGGAGAGATGGCTCAGAGGTTAAGAGCATTGCCTGCTCTTCCAAAGGTCCTGAGTTCAATTCCCAGCAACCACATGGTG
>NC_022014.1:54059650-54061882 GCF_000317375.1 Microtus ochrogaster | reverse complement strand
GGCTTTGGAGCCTGTCCTGGAACTAGCTCTTGTAGACCACGCTGGTCTCGAACTCACAGAGATCCGCCTTCCTCTGCCTCCCGAGTGCTGGGATTAAAGGCGTGCACCACCACCGCCCAGCTACCAGCTTGCATTTCAAAGGGAATAAGAAACAGGTTCTGGAACCAAACATGAATGGCCACGATCTGGCAGCACAGACTCAGGGGACCCCAACAGCTGCCAGATGACACATGTCCCTGCCCTGGCTGGTCCTCTAGCTGGGAGCCTGCTCAGCATACTGTGCAAAAGGATTGGAGAGAAGAGGTAATGGTTCTTCCTCCTGAGAATTTTGTACTCTTCGACCAACATCTCTGCGATTTCCTCCTCCCCCACCTCTGTAATGCCAGGTCTGCTGTAGATGATCCCATACAGAAGAAAACACACAGCATTCACCTTTGAATAACAGCATAGCAATCCCGCCTATGTTGAGGGACTCCCTTCCCTTTCAAGACTGAATAGTATTCTTCGTGTATCTAAACCACCTTTCCCGTCCATCTGCTGATGGATACTGAGTGTGGACATCTCAGCCGGGCAGTGGTGGCGCACATCTTTAATCCCAGCACTCGGGAGGCAGAGGCAGGCAGATCTCTGTGAGTTCAAGGTCAGTGTGGTCTACAAAGTGAGTTCCCGGTCAGCCAGGACTATGACACAGAGAAACCCTGTCTCGTAAAAACAAAAAACAAAACAAAACAAAAAAGTGTGGTGGACATCTCTTTGACAAACTGAGGTCAACTTTTTGGGGAAACACCAAAGTTGGATTCCTAGACTGATGGGAGTCTTTTTGAAGCTGCTGAGGAGACCTTCTGGCTTCCACGTTTTGCCTTAAATTGGTGTCTGTCTGACCTGAGACTGTTTTTTCTCTTCCACAATAGAAAATCAATAATATCCATCAACAACGAATTAACCCTGTAGTTCTTAAATCACCATTTCCTGTCACAAGCCAGAGCTACTCCTTCCAACCACAGCCAGCTCGGATTTCCCATAAGGCATTTCGGTATCCTTGCTACAGCACTTAGGTGTGATGACGCCCACTTACCCTGGGTAGCAGAGTCCTGCTGTCTCCTGGCCAGTGTGCTCACTTTCCAAAATCTCACTCACCCAGAGTCCATTTCTTAGACAGCTCCACGTGTCTTGTCCTTGGAGAGTAGGCTATGAAAGGAGAAGCTGTGTGCAGATTCTGTTAAGGAACAGCTCCCAGGAGAGACTGGAAACTGAACAGGAGACGCCAGGGAGGGAGGGGAAGGCAGAGCGAGCAAGGGGATCAGAGCTGCAGCCTGATCCCACAGGGAGCTTTGGAGTGTCAACCACACCTTGGGGTTTGTCCTGACTTGTTGCAAGGGAGCTGGTCTTTCATACTCCCACTGGGTCCCTGGTTAAGAGCCATCCCAGGGTGGGCGGATGTTAGTTCCCAGACACTTTTACCTCCTGGTGCCTGGGGGCAAAGGAGCCTTGGTAGCCCCAAAGGAGAACTTTGAAGGGAGTCTCTGGTATGGACTGTGAAGACAAAGGCAACAAAACTGGGTAGGGCAAACCACAAAAGGGGAACCCACACTGCTGCTGTGGAGGGGGTTGGGACTCAGTGATCGGCTTGTGCATAAGGTCCTGGATTCAGTCTCCTGCACGAGTCGGGGAGCCTGGAGGAGCACCCACAACTTCCTCCCTTCCCTCCTTAGCTGTCTCTCTGTCTCCAGTTGTAAGGAAGCCAAATGCACCCTAGTGAGTGGAGAGACACACTACCTGGTCAACTGTTAACCTGATGCTCTGGGTACGCTGTGGTGACCTGCAACCTGGAGACCTCCACAGCTTGGCCCACCCTTTGATCAGACCTCGTGGTGTCCTGTGATCACAGGGGGCTATGCTCTCTGGGCTCAGAAGGAACTGAACTTGTTGGGAGAGCTACTGTCTCATTCTTCACTGGCTTGGAACACAGCCTGGGGGGGGGGGCATATGTTTGCTTTGCTGTGTGTTGCCACGCAGGTGGGGCAGTCACACACCATCCGGCAGACTGACTATGCCCAGTGGCTAGAAGGGGAATCAAGTGGTATATTTAGTTGAATATTGACCAGACACTTTTCCTTTTTTTTTTTTTTTGATTTTGATTTTTCAAGACAGGGTTTCTCTGTTGTCACAAACTCACAGAGATCCACCTGCCTCTGCCTCCCAAGTGCTGGGATTAAAGGCGTGCGCCACCAC
>NC_022014.1:54048801-54059517 GCF_000317375.1 Microtus ochrogaster | reverse complement strand
CCTGCCTCTGCCTCCCGAGTGCTGGCATTAAAGGCGTGCGCCACCATCGCCCAGCACTTTCTTCTTTTTCAAGGTTAATTTGATTGCGCGCGCGCGTGTGTGTGTGTGTGTGTGTGTGTGTGTGTGTGTGTGTGTGTTTGTGTGTGTGTGTAGGTATGTGCATGTGTGTGAGTGCCCACAGAAACTGGAAGAGGGCATTGGATTCCCTGAAGCTGGAGCTACAGGCAGTTGTGAGCTGCTTGATGTGGGTGCTGAATCAATCTCAAGTCCCCCGAGAGAGCAGTAAGTGCCTTTAGCCAGCCCCTCTGATTGTCCTCACTGCTAGTGCTGGTCTGGGTGACCTCATCTGCCATCATTGGGCAAGAAGTTCTGTTTCCATGGTTACTAGATGTCCTGTTAACCAGATCTGATGGACACCTGGGGTACCACAGAGCTGGGGTGTGGTGCCTCTGCAGATAGCATCTGAGGCTCTGCTAACAAGCCTGATTGTCTCAAGACCCTGCAATCTTTTCCTTCCTTCTAGAAGATCAAAGCTCTGTGGGCCGGTCAACTCCATAGTGCCGGTCAACTCCATAGTGCCTTAGTCCTTCTTGGCCTGTTCTCTCCTTTTTTTTTTTTTTTTTTTTAATGATTTATTTATTTTTACTTTCTGTGAATTGGTATTTTGGGAAGGTGTCAGATCCCCTGGAGGTAGAGTTACCGGCAGTTGCAAGCTGCCATGTGGGTGCTGGGAAGTGAACCCAGGTCCTCTGGAAGAACCACCAGTGCTCTTAACTGCTGAGCCATCTCTCCAGCCCCCTCGGCCTGTTCTTTCCCACTCTTCTTGGGGAAAAGCTATCTTGGCCTGGATTTTTTGTTTGGCCCAGACTCTCTCTCTCCTTAGCCTCATGCTTTTTTAAGCCATTTATTCCAGCCAACCTTAGTGCGTGTCATTCCGGAATATACCAGTTCATCCTCCAGGAGAGTCTGTCTCTTCTGGCAGGTGTCCCTGATTCTCTGGGGCAGTGTCAGCCTGAACCAATGCTCTGCTCACCCAGTCCTGTCTTCACGGGTGAGCTTGCTGAAGACAGTGCCCAGGCACTACTCAGGCCTCTATCCTTAGCACTGGGTGCATTAAGAGGGGTCAATTAACATAGGATGATCTCATTTCCCCAGTCCTCCACATCCCTTAATGCACTGTGGTTTTTTTTGTTTTTTGTTTTTTTTTTTTGCCAGTCTCCTGAATTCTTAGACCTTCACTTTTCTAGCCTTTAATGGTAAGCATGCCAGGTGCCTGCTCATTTGCATCTCCCCCTCTCCCCAGCCAGACAAGTAATGGATGATGTGTCCACACCAACAGCAGATGTCCAGAGGCCTGTGCAGCACCATAGTCGCGGCCTGCCCTCTGCTGGTCACAAGATTTCCAGGGGGCAGTAGCAGCTCAGTCCTAAGCAGGAGTGGACTCTTCATTCTTCTGTACCTTGTGAAATCCTTTGGTATTCCACAACGAAGCCCTTCTCAAAATAATATTTTAAAATGTGCAACAATGAAGTACGTCAACTATAAACGAAACTGATCATAATGGAAAGCAGGTGTCAGCGATTTGGGGAAACCGTAGCTACACAGTTTATAAATGACCGGGGAGAGTTCTGCTCTCTCAAGGTTATTGTCAACAAGTATGGCTAATATCCAGACCTTGTGTTTCAGGTATTGAGAAGTAGGCCTGTTTCTACCTCAAACTGAAGTCTAAGGATCCATCCAGCTAAGTTCCTACTCCCTTGGGGAGATAACAATGGATTCCACACAGGGAGTGCTTTGCCTACAGAATGTTTTGGTCTAGGGTGTGAGTGTTACTTGTCTTGTTCTAGCAACAGAATGCTTAACTAAGAATGTAGCCCATAATCTCCAACTGGCCTGTTTATTTTCCTTGTATCCTGTTAATGTGGTTTTTTTTATTGATTTTTATTGAGCTCTACATTTTTCTCTACTCCCCTTTCTGCCTCTCCCCTTCCCCCTTCAGCCCTCCCTCAAGGTCCCCACACTCCCAATTTACTCAGATCTTGTCTTTTTCTACTTCCCATGTAGATTAGATCTATGTAAGTCTCTCTTAGAGTTCACATTGTTGTCTAAATTCTCTGGGATTGTGGTTTGTAGGCTGGTTTTGTTTTGTTTAAAAACCACCTATGAGTGAGTACATGTGATAATTGTCTTTCTGTGTCTGGGTTATCTCACTCAAAATAATGTTTTCTAGCTCCATCCATTTGCCTGCAAAATTCAAGCTGTCATTATTTTTTTCTGCTGTATAGTACTCCATTGTGTAAATGCACCACATTTTCCTTATCCATTCTTCGGTCAAGGGGGACTTAGGTTGTTTCCAGGTTCTGGCTATGACAAACAATGCTGCTATAAACACAGTTGAGCACATGTCCTTGTGGCATGATTGAGCATCCTTTGGATATATACCCAAAAGTGGTATTACTGGGTCTTGAGGAAGGTTGTTTCCTAATTTTCTGAGAAATCACCACACTGACATTCAAAGGGGTTGTACCAGCTTGCATTCCCACCAGCAGTGCAGAAGTGTTCGCTTTACCCCACAACCTCTTCAGCATAAGTTGTCATCAGTGTTTTTTATCTTGGCCATTATTATAGGCGTAAAATGGAATCTCAGAGTTGTTCTGATTTGCCTTTCTCTGATGACTAAGGATGTTGAACATTTCCTTAAGTGTCTTTCAGCCATTTTAGATTCCTCTGTTGAGAGTTCTGTTTAGGTCTGTACTACATTTTTTTAAAAATTGGATTATGTGTTCTTTTGGTGACCAATTTCTTGAGTTCTTTGTATATTTTGGAGATGAGACCTCTGTCTGATGTGGGGTTAATGAAGATCTTTTCTCATTCTGTAGGCTGTCATTTTGTCTTGTTGACCGTGTCCTTTGCTTTACAGAAGCTTTTCAGTTTCAGGAGGTTCCATTTATTGTTTCTCTCAGTGTCTGTGTTGCTGGAGTTCTATTTAGGAAGTGGTCTCCTGTGCGAATGCGTTCAAGTGTACTTCCCACCTTCTCTTCTATGAGGTTCAGTGTGGCTGGCTTTATGTTGAGGCCTTTGATGTATTTGGATTTGAGTTTTGTGCATGGTGATAGATATGGATCTATTTTCATTCTTCTACATGTTGATATCCAGTTATGCCAGCATCACTTGTTAAATATGCTTTCTTTTTTTTTCCATTTGATATTTTTTGCTTCTTTGTCAAAAATCAGGTGTTCAAAGATGTGTGGATTGATATCCAGGTCTTCTATTCGGTTCCACTGGTCCTCCTGTCTGTTCTTATGCCTATAGAATGCTTTGCCTACAGAATGTTTTGGTCTAAGGTGTAAGTGTTATTTGTCTTGTTCTAGCAACAGAATGCTTAACTAAGAGTGTAGCCCGAATCTTCAACTGGCCTGTTCATTTTCCTTGTATCATGTTAATGCAGTTTTTTTTTTTTATCTTACTCCTCCCTTTTGGCATTGGGGTATTTTAAGCAAATGGAAATTAAATGTGAGTGGATTTCAGTATTCACAGGAACTCCCTCCCAATACTATCCTGTGTTTCTGTTTTATTATTTTCACTCATGTCTTCATTCTCTTTACTTATTTTTCTAATCCCCATGCCCCTACCCTGGTAAGTGGTGTACTTGTCAAGGCTGGTCTCCGATAGAGGCTAGCCTGGTCTACAGGGCAAATTCCAGGACAGCCAGGGCTACACAATGTAACCCAGGCTTGGAAAAAAACAAAACAAACAAACCAAAGAATGATACTGAGTAGCCAGAGAGCATATACTTCTTTACTTTCTCAGCTTAAAACAGAAACTGCAAAGTGTAGCCCTCTGCCTGATGGAGGAGGATCTTGCTAGGCAAACCTGGGGAGCACGCCTGTTGTCCCATTCCAACCAGAAATAACAACACTGCATGCAAATTACCTTGTTATTTTATTAGAAGCATATTTACATTTTTTTTTGTTTGCAGAGAACAGTTTACAAATATTTTACACGACGATTGGAAATGACATACACATTACACCTATCCTTCATGAGGGGAAATATAAGTTAGTTACATTTACTCGGCTGAAGACATCTCTGCCTGTCCCTATACAGAGAACATTAGCACGGGGCATGAGGAATACTGCATGGGCCTTGTCGGCAGCAGACATTGCACATATGCTAAATGATAAGGCTGGGAGACTAGGCTAGACCCCACTCAAAAAGGCACAGTAGAGCAACCAGGGCTCAGGTGGCACTAAGTATAGAAGCAACAATCGCACAAAGGACCAGGAGGATAGTATGAATGATAAGTCAGGAAATGATCAAAGGCTTTACCTAAACCACAAAACTGGAATTTTGCCTAATAGAGCCACTGTCAAGTCCCCTGGGGAAAAAAAAAAAGCAGATTGTAAACAATGACAGAAGCAGCCCTGCCCACTTCCATCTCCGGGTCCTGCAGGTGTGCGCAGTTTGTTTCTCAGTCACCATGCACCAGAGAGAACAAAGTCAACTGTTCCTCACGACCCCCGAAAGGCAAGCTGATGCTCGCTACCCTGAGAACTATCGCCTTCCTGGACTCTGTGAGTTTCTTTACCGCACACGCGATCGGGGAGCCCTAAGACCTGTTTTCCCATCTGTCTAGCCCAGTCCCTCCTAGGCACCCAGTGAGCATCCGGGGAAACTTTCCAGGGAATTGCTTCAGCATCAGGCAGCTGATGGAGAAATCCTGCTGAGGTCTGAGCCCCTCACCAGCCTCAGGTGCCTGAGTTGGCGGCGGCGGCAGCAGCAGCAGCACTGGGAAGTAGCTTTTTAAAGTGTCTTCCTGAGGCGGCCAGCCATTTACATCTGCTTTAACGGAGCAGAGGCATCAGAGTCAAGAAAGGTTTGTTTTAGCAGTGAACACAGGCTGGGTGGGACAGCTGCTCTTCTAGGTTGCGACATACGGTGGCCTGTGGGGCTCAGCATCTCAGAAGGCCACCGGAACCACCCCATGGCCCAGAACCACAGAGGCTCAGCATCTCTGCTTCTGCATGTTCCTGGGAGTGGGAAGAAGGAAGTCCAAGGGCTCATGAGGCTTAGCTAAAATGTATGGTGGGACCTCAAGGCGGGACCAGGGCAAAGGCTGAGCGCCTTCCCAGGGTACCTGCAGACAAGAGGGCGAGGGTGAGGTTGGCAAGTGCCAGGAAGCAGAAGTTGGCTGTGGAGAGGCGTTTACTCCTGAACACAGGATCCTGGGTGCAGCCAAATGAGTTGCAAGCTGGCAGTACAGCCTGTGCCTTCTCTGGGCTCTGGTGCCAGCACGCAGCATGGCCCCACCAGCTGCTCCACCTGCCATGCTCAGCGGCTCAGGATCAGGCTCAGGAGGCAGCAAGCAGGTTCCATAGGAGGCCAGGGCAGAGGCAGTCAGGGTGGTGTCAGGAGGCCAAGTTGCACGCGTGTGTACATGTGTGTGTTTGTGTGTGTGCGCAGCAGGGTGAACATTTCTGGTCTCCCTCTATTCCGACCCCCACATACACAGCGCCTGGCATCAAGCACCAAGTGAGCTGGCTGGAGCAGTAGAATGAGGACACCCCTGAAAGCTGGCTGCTAGGGACTGAAATGGCTGTTAGGGATGCTTTCGGACACTGTGAGGAACTGCGGGGGGGGGGGGGCCTCAAGGATTACAATAAGGATGAGTTCACGGTGATGTCATTGGTAGTACTTATGCTCACAAACAGTAGAGCTGGTGTTTTGGCAAACAGGAGGGGCACACCCATCACGCCTGTTCCCTGACCCCAAGAGCCCAAATCACTTCCAGGTGATGGGAATGTGAGTCTCGATGAAGTCATCCACCAGAAGCACCAGGGCGGCTCTGGGGCCAACTGGGGCACTGCAGGCTGAGGGGCTGGTTCGAGCAGGCACAGAAGCAAAAGAGGTCCTGAGTGACTTGTTCATAGAGGCTTGGAGGCCCCAGTGGTCATGCTGCCACGTCGCCCAGCACAGCTCAGACATGGGGGTATTAGGAAGAGTCCCCAGAGCTGTAGGGGAAGAACTTGCTGGCTCTATTGGGTGTGGTGGGTCCGGGTTCTGCCTCCTCGCTCAGTTTGAAGAACATTTCCTGTTCCCGCTTCTTCTGGTTCAAATCCTCTTCCAAGGCCTGGGGAAGAGAGGGCAGATGGTACTCAGTGGGATGCCAATCATTCCAATGGTAAACAGCATGACCTTCTCTGGACAGCTCCCACCCAGGCTAAGGGGATGGGCAGAAGGTCTCTCCTCTCCCTGAGGCAAGCACCCCACTTCACCTCTTTTTTTTTTTTTTTTTTTTTTTTTCGAGACAGGGTTTCTCTGTGGCTTTGGAACCTGTCCTGGGACTAGCTCTGTAGACCAGGCTGGTCTCGAACTCACAGAGATCCGCCTGCCTCTGCCTCCCGAGTGCTGGGATTAAAGGCGTGTGCCACCATTGCCCGGCTCCCACTTCACCTCTTGCCAGGCACCTTGTGACCTGCTCACAGGCCCAGCGTAAATCCCGAGGACATGCTGGTAAAGGAATCAGGGACACAGACAGGACTCTCCTGGCAGGGAAGAGCCAGATGAATAGAGAAAAACCAGGGGAGAGGATCTGATAGCAACTAAGTCAGAGATGGCAGACTGACGCCACATCCTTATCAGGGCACTGTGCTAGGAGGACGGCCCCTCTGCCCCTCTGGGGGTCTGATCCTAGAAATATCAGGATTTCAGAAATCCTCAGGCCACGGGAGGCTGCTTTCCACACAACACAGGAGCGTCCTTTGGTTACGTGCTCATTTAACCCAACAAACCAGACCCCACCAGAAAAGACTTCCCAAAGATGCTGGGACAGCACCAGTTCAGAAAGGAAGTGGAAGAGGTGGTGGAGAACACGAACCATCAGACAACTTGTCAGAGGAGAAACTGGATTTATGCAAAATCTTTACTTAAATGCTAACAATTAAAAAAAACCTGAAAAATTACTATATTGCCTCAATGAAGTGTAATGCGTTAGTAAACCGCATAGCCCAGGGGTCCAGTGTGTGGCCCGCAGTGAAGGGGTCACTAACAGTCCTCCTGCTGTGTAGGCACAGGATCATCTAGGAGATCACCCAGTTTCAAAGCCAGGAAGAGCTGAGCATGCCCACTCCAAATGGCCAGGATGTTCCCAAATCTGACAACTTTGAAGCACTAGTTTGATGCTGCAGTGAAAAATCCACCTCTGACCTCACAGGGCAGGTGGCGATCAAAACGTGAGTCTGCCAAAAATACTTCTGGCGCCGGGTAGTGGTGGCACACACCTTTAATCCCAGGTAGAGACAGGAGGATCTCAGTGAGTTTGAGGCCAGCCTGATCTACAGAGTGAGTTCCAGGACAGGCTCCAAAGCTACAGAGAAACCCTGTCTCAAAAAAGCAAAAACCAAACCAAACCAAAAAAACCCTTCTAGCTGTGTGCAGGAACCCCGGAGACACAGCTGAGTTTCTCTAGACCGGGGTCTGTTAAGGTGTGAGCGTGGAATGTCAGCAGAGGCTCCTGTGCCTGAACACTCAAGCCCCAGGCAGGTGGGGTGGGTGGGGGTTGAAGGGTATAGTTCTGCTCTGCTTCCTGCCATCCGCCTCTGATGTGACCAGAGCCTCAACCCCCAGTGTAGCCAAAATAAACCTTCTGTCTGGTGTTCCACCACAAGATGGGAGAAGTAACCAAGGGGTCTTGTTCCCCAGACATCTCATTATACATATGCAAATATCCCAACCTTGGAGACGATCTGAAACCCCAAAACAAGCATCTGCTGGAGGGACTGAAGGCTGCAGCTCAAGCCTCGCCTCCTGCCCACCACAAGCATTCCTAGGCAAAGCCTTCGAAGCGGGCAGGGCGCGTCTCCTGCTGTGCGCCAGACGGTAAACATTTAAACAAATTTTTCTGAGAATGTCACACACGAATACTGTATTTACCTCATTTCTTCCAACTCCCCCACGTGTCCCCCACTACTTCCTCTCTAATCCGTGACCTCTTCTTCTTTGGTTACCGTTATGAAGTCTATCCATGTATGCATGCATATATCCATATGTATATGAATACAACCTGCTGAGTCCATTTTCTGCTGCTCATTTGTATATTCGTTAGAAATGACTGCTTGGGGTTGGCTAACTTCTCGGGGGCTGAACCCTGGAGAAGACTGATGCTTCTCTCGGCAGCCATTTAACTACCTCTAACTCTTCATCTAGAGCGAGGCCATGTGAGATTTCCCCCCACCCATGCTGGATTGTCAACCTATGTTACTGTCATTGTGTAGGCCGTGTTTAAGTGATATTGTTGAGCTCTCATGGGGGCAGTTCCCCTGTCTATAAGGGAGACGCTCTGCTTCTCAGACCAGAGTTTCTGCTGCAAGGCAAAATCAGCCATGCAGAAGGCAAACGAACGGGTTGCTTTCTAATCAAACTTCTTTACAAATGGGTAGCCGGGCAGACTTAGCCCACAGGCAGCAGTGTGCTAACACTAGCTTCTATAGACACATTTTAGAATGCAGATAATAGGTCTGCATTTTACAGTCTAAAGAGGCAAACTGAGGAGGGAGAGCCCACGATTCTGAGGCTCCGCTCCGTCCTCACAGTGACCCGAGCAAATCAGGAAGTCTGGCTCACTCGGAAGGAAGTCATCTGAATTCTTCTAAAAATACTCCGCAGGGCATGATATAAGGGGAGGACAGTGCCCAAGGCTGCGGACCACAAAGCAAAGGCACAAAGGACCATCACCTCTGGGCCACCGTGCCAGCAGCCTCTCAGGCAGCTGTGCCAGAATCCTGCCCTGAGGCAGTGCCACAGGCAGAGTGCAGGGCCAGCTCACCAAGCACAGGCCTGCAGTGCTTCCAGGAGCCCAAGTGACTACCTCAGGTCATGGGCAGCTGCTGGGAGAAACGACTGCTCAGTTTCAGGATGTGCCCGGAAAGAGAGGCCCAGAACCGGACAGGCAGATGTACGTTCATTCTGTGATGCAGAGCCAGCGGGAACACTGTGTACCTGTGGGCTTAGCGTCACAAGTCCCAGCAGGCTACAGCCTGTCTCCAGTCCAGGTACACAGTGGCTAAAAAAAAACCCTCAGGACATCAGGCCAAGTGGGGCACAAGGTCAAAGGTAGTTTAAGGTGGCTATGCTGCTTTGATACATGCTGTGGGCAAATGACCGCTAAACGGTCCTACGATCTCATCTCTCCCATGGCCGCACTGAGGCCTGTGATGACTGTGCTAGACACTTGTCATTTCTGCAACAAAATACCTGTCAAAGGCAATTAAAGGAAGAAACCGTCTGTTTTGGTTCACAGTCTGAGGGTCCAGCCCATCATGGGGAGGTAATATGGCAGGAGCAGGGGGCACCTGGTCACACTGCTCAGGCCCCACAGCAAGGAGTCTGTCAAAACATCAATGAGCTAGGATGGGTTCCTTCTCTACAGCTAAGGGCCCAGTCCAGCCTGATCCAGTCTGCGAGACCCTGGAGATGCCTGGGAGAGACCCCCCAACTTTGGAACCCTGTTACTATAGAGTTTGATAAAAAGTGTGACTTAAGATGCTAAGTCTATGACTGTTTGCCTTGGTGCAGGGGATGAACACAGAGTGTCACATATGCTAGGCAGGCGCTCTTCCCTCGAGCTGCACACTAGCCCAAGCACACCGATTTAAATATCAGGAAACCAATTCAGAAAGTAAACTAGCTGCTGCTGGCCTTTGATCTCACGGAGCGACTTCCCAGGAGAAACGCCCCACAAACAGGGCCTCCAGCCTGGCGGCACGACTCACTGCTGCTCACGACAGGTCCTCTGCTTCCACGGGGCAGGGGTCCTCTGCTTCCACGGGGCAGGGGTCCTCTGCCCCAGGTGTATATGGACCAGTGGGCAAAAAGGCTGCTATCCCAGGGTACGGAGGGCTACCAGCATTTAGCACAACAGGTAGGTGGGTCCTGTCTCTCAGGGACAGACCGATTTTAAGGATGCCACAAAGCAAGGATCCAAAAATAGGGAGGCTTCAGATGTCCTAGGCAGGTACCTGTGGTATGGCACCCACCAGCCCAATTCGGTACCTTCTTGCGTGGCCGCAGCTTGTCCCGCCATTCCTTTAGGCTCTGGTTATGGCTCTCATCCAGGGCCTTCAACTTCTGGGTTTCATGTTCCACCAGCAGGTGACACTTTTCATTCTGGGATAGGCAGAAAAAGGGTGAAAGTGAGGAGGCAGAAGCCCGGGGAACCAGACCCCCTGCACCCTCGAGGGCTTATTATGCCTTAGCCATTATCCACGACTCTTCACGTGGTAATACAGTTGCAACAAGCAATGCCTAGAGGACTATTCCAGAACACAAATGGTAATAGTTTTGAGTGGGTGAATTTACAGAAAATTTGTGACTTTCTTTTGCTTGTGTGTGATGTGGGAAGTGATGTATGCTGTGAATATGTTTTATTGTCATTGGTTAATAAAGAAGCTGATTTCGGTCAATGTCTTAACAGAGTAAAACCAGGCTGAAAGAGATAGAGAGAGAGAGAGAGTAGGCAGAGTCAGAGAGACGCCATGTAGCCACCCGCAGGAGACAGATGTGCTAGAACCTTGCCGGTATGCCACAAGCCTCATAATAAAACATAAACACTAAGCCGGGCAGTGGTGGCGCACGCCTTTAATCCCAGCACTTGGGAGGCAGAGGCAGGTGGATCTCTGAGTTCGAGACCAGCCTGGTCTACAAGAGCTAGTTCCAGGA
>NC_022014.1:54043311-54048471 GCF_000317375.1 Microtus ochrogaster | reverse complement strand
TGTGTGTGTATGGTGTGTGCATGTGTGTGTATGGTGTGTGCATGTGTGTGTGTGTATGGTGTGTGTGTGTATGGTGTGTGTGTGTATGGTGTGTGCATGTGTGTGTATGGTGTGTGCATGTGTGTGTGTGTGTATGGTGTGTGCATGTGTGTGTATGGTATGTGCATGTGTGTGTGTGGTGTGTGCATGTGTGTGTATGGTGTGTGCATGTGTGTGTGGTGTGTGTGTGTGTATGGTGTGTGCATGTGTGTGTGTGTATGGTGTATGCATGTGTGGGCATGCAGGCCATGGTGAACATGTGGAGTCACTTCTCACTTCCCCCCTTTGCATGGTTCTGTGGGTCAAACTGAGACTGTTAGGCCTGTATGCAAGTGCTCTGGTCACTGGGCCATCCCGCCTACCCTTCTGTGGATTTCTTCTGACATTGTCTAAGTTGTCTGTTTTTTGCAGCCTGTCCTGGAACTCCCTTTGTAGACCAGGCTGGCCTTGAACTCACAGAGATCCACCTGCCTCTGCCTCCCGAGTGCTAGGATTAAAGGCATGCATCACTACTGCCTGGCTGTCATCTGTGTGTTTTTTTTTTTGTTTGTTTTTTGGTTTTTTTTTAAAGATTTATTTATTAGTGATGTATACAGTGTATCCCTGTCCACCAGAAGAGGGCACCAGATCTCATCACAACCAGATGGTTGTGAGCCACCATGTGGTTGCTGGGAATCGAACTCAGGACCTCTGGAAGAGCAGCCTGTGCTCTTAACCTCTAAGCCATCTCTCCAGCCCCCTGTCATCTGTGTTTTTTAAAAAAAGTTTTGGGCTAGTGAGGTGACTCAGTGGGCAAAGCATTGTCAACTTGGCGACCTGAGTTTGGTCCCCAGAACCCACTCTGGAAGGATGACAGAACTGGCTCCCAAAAGTCCTCTGAACCGCACATGTGTGCCAGGGCATGCCCAAACTCACAATATACATTTGCATAAAATAAGTAAATAAATAAAATGCAGCCTGCAATTCCTGGTCTGAAGCCACCCTCCTGCTGGTACCTTTCAAGAGGCAGGACTGGGGGTGCATGCTGCTGCAGGTGCGTACCGCTGCAGGTGTGTGCCGCTGCAGGTGCGTGCTTCTGCAGTTGCATGCCGCTGTAGGTGCATGCCACTACAGGTGTGTGCCACTACAGGTGCGTACCACTGCAGGTGCGTGCCACTGCAGGTGCATGCCGCTGCAGGTGCATGATGCTGTAGGTGCATGCCACTACAGGTGCGTACCACTACAGGTGTGTGCCGCTGCAGGTGCATGCCACTACAGATGCGTGCCACTGTATCTAACTACAATATTTTTTTTAATATTTATTTATTTATTTATTTATTTATTTATTTATTATTTATACAGTATTCTGTCTGCTTGTATGCCTGCAGGCCAGTAGAGGGCACCAGACCTCATTACAGATGGTTGTGAGCCACCATGTGGTTGCTGGGAATTGAACTCAGGACCTTTGGAAGAGCAGGCAATGCTCTTAACCTCTGAGCCATCTCTCCAGCCCCCCTAACTACAATATTTTTTATGGCAACCCAAGCAGGCTAAATCTGTGTGTATAATTATTTACCTACAGAAATTATAAGTATAATTGTGCATTTGTCTAGTTATATATTGCATGACATATGTAACTAATATATAATATCTCTTGCCTTGTGTCATTTTCTGAGGAGAGATCCCTGACAAAGAACAAGGCTGAGGCTAGCCCCATCTCCACAGCACGCTCTGAGGTGAGTCATCTGCCTCATAAATTTTACCTGAAATCTATCTGGTAGACAGGATGAGGTCTCCACTGGCTCCCTGCAGGGACTCAGTCTAAGGAAGGACAAGACCTTTATCCCCACACAAGGGCCCTTCAGGTTGGGGCAGGAGAGACCCTCAGAAGGGTTTTATTTTGAGCCTTAAGCTGAAAGCTTCTGGGAGTTTACAAAGCGGTCTAATCAGGAATACTCGGAGCAGCACTGTTGCTGTGACCGACTGTGTGAGGCATGTCAATTTACATGGGTCTCTCAGTCAATATTCACATAATGCTTTGAGAAAGGAATGCAAGTGCTTGACTAACGTCCGCACGGAAGAGTCCCTGCCTGGCAACCTCCAATGCTGGCCATTTCTCGGGAGCCTCCCTGCCTCTCCACAAATTTCCACCTGGGCCCAATGGCCTGAGCCACTTCCTGAAAGCCATAGAAGATGGAATCTGGGACTCATCTATCAGGAACAACAATGCCTGGATCAGCCACAAGGGGGCCCCAAGTACCAGATCCTGGACTGGGCCTTCAGATGCTCTGCTGTCGAAGTCCAGACACGGGTGCTAGGTCTGCCAAGTTCTGATGGACAAACACCTCCTGCTAGTTGATATCCCTAACACCAGGGGCCAAAGACCAGGGGCACCCAAAGCCAGGATTCCCGCACAAGCAAAGGAACCACATGGCAGCTCAGGTCCCGGAGTGTGAGGCACTTTCAGCTCTGTCACCCAGAGTCTACACAGAAATCCTGCCACACTGGAGTCATTGCCTCCACCCTACGGTTACTTTAGAGGAGGCATGTCTGCGAGGGTCGTACAACTTATCCAGTGTAACACAGATGGAGCAGTATGGCAGGCTGGAATCGGCGCACCTGGGCCTGCCTGCCGAGGACGTGGCCCTGCTGTGGAGCCCTTGGGGAAGCTGAGGCACGGGGCTGATTACCTGCAGCTGCTGCAGCTCGCTCATGTTGCTCTCGCACTGGGCCACCATGTCCCGCATCTGGTTCTCGTGTTTCTGCTGCTGCTGCAGCCTCTCAGCCTTCTGCCTCTTCTCCTCCTGCTGGGAGAACTGCAGAGAGAGGAGGGTACTGTGGGTGCTCGCCCGGGTGGCTGGGTGGTGGCTTCGCCAGCCTCTGCCTGAGTCAGTGAGGCCCCTCCCAGGGACTGGGCAGCAATGCTCAGAGCCCAGCCTACCTCAGGCTATGCTCTCACTATTGAAACTCCTGTCCTGAGTGGAGACCCAGACTCGGTCCCCACGCTGGTAGGGACCAGACAAGGTAAGGTGACATGTGCTAGGACAGTATACACAGAAATCACAGGGGCCTACGTCAAACAGAAAACACAAAAGGAGGCTCTTGGGTGAGAACAGAGAACACCATGCACATAAAAGCATGGGATCGGGACTGGAGAGATGGCTCAGTGGTTAAGAGCATTGGCTGCTCTTCCAGAGGACCCAAGTTCAATTCCCAGTACCCACATGGCATCTCACAACTGTCTGTAACTCCAGTTCCAGGTAATCTGTCTCCCTCACAGACATGCATGCAAAACACCAATGCACATAAAATAAAAATAAATATTAAAAAAAGTGTGGAATCATGAAAAGCACCCATACATAACAAGTGTCAAAAGCGGATCTGTCTGTCCACCAGGGAGGAGTCTCCTGGGCTACTGAAGCTCCCAGGCCCTGACTGACTTACGCGTCCCCTCCTAGGACCCTGTCCTTCCATGGCCTGACCAGGTCTTACCGGGTCCCTCCGTGACCACTCCCCATAGCCTACCGGGTGCAGCCCCCACCTGCTTGATCTTCTCGCGCTGCTCGGAGGCACTGCCCGCGCCATTGATGTGCAGGCTCTTCTTGTACATGGCCATGCGTGTCTTGCCGTCGCTCCTCTGGATCTTGGGGAGCCGCGCCTTCTCCTGCTGCTGTCTAATTTTCAGCTGCTCCATCATTCGTTGGTTGTAGCGCTGCATCTGCTCCCGTTCCTGGTGGGACACCAGGCCGAGGTCAGGGGAACGCTAGGCACAGAGGTGCTTCGGAGCCAAAGGTCACCTCAGCACACGAGCCAGGGAGTCAGAACAGCATGGCTGACAGTTCATGTCTACGGTTCAACACTATCTGTTCTTTAAAATTCTTCCTTTTTACATTTACTTATTTTATTGGGCGGGAGCGGGTTAGGCATAAGCATGACACTCAGAAGACAAGTTTTTCCGCTATGAAGGTTCTGGGAATTGAACTCAGGTCATCAGGCTTGGTGGCAAGCTCCCTTATCCACGAAATCATTTCACCAGCCCTGGTTTTTCTGTTGTTGCTGCTGTTTTTCTTTTAATATTACAGTGTTCCCGACTACTGATGGTTTGACCCACAGTTTTCAGACTTTCACATAAAAACAGTGTGACTCAGCTAAGCCCAATTCTGAATTTTCCTGGGCGACCAAAATCTAGTTCAGTATTCTGGATACTGGGCAGTGGCAGTGAGCTCACGTGTCCCTGAGGGGACATACCCTACACTGGGCTGCCTCAGAGCCGGGCTAAGCAAGGCAGCCTGGAGGCGGCTTGTTATCTTCAACTCAGGATGGGTGCTGGGGATAGAAACCCTCAGCAAGTCAATAAGCATCACCCTCTCTGTTCTTTCTCTTTTTGGGGGGTGGGGGTGGCGCAGTTTCAAGCAGCCCAGCACTGAGGCATTGGGGTGAGCAGAGGAGCCGTCTGTATCATCTGTGGCCCTTATACAACTTCCTTGATTTCTGCCCCTCAAGCAGGGCACCCAGGAGACAGTCACAGCAGCCCCTCCCGGGTGCCGTCATGGAGCTGCCCCGCATCCCACCCCAGCCTTACCTTCTCGTGCTTGCGCAGCAGGTCATGCCGCTGCAGGAAGTACTGGTCCTTAAGTTGCTGCTTCACCAGCTGATGCCGCTCCTGCAACTGGTGCTCCTCCATCTCCCACAGGGCTGCCTCACGCTCTGTGGAGGACACACCATCCACACGGTAAGGAGTGGACGGGGCCAGAGACCAGACAGATCTCCCGCCCCCTCCCCACCCCATCAGGCTCCTGCTGGGACTGATGACCAACGTGGTGCTGGGCTCAGAGGAATGGGCACCTAGGCTACCTCATTAAACCACACTGGCTGATCGGAGTGGAGCAGAGGAAACTAAGAGATGACGAGCCCCCGCAACCTGGGAGCTTAGGAGCTGCGGCAGGTCAGCAGGCAGGGAGCAGCCGGAGCTGGGACAGAGGCCCCAGCTTCCTCCTCTACCAAATGGCACAAGCATACCCTGAAGAGGAAATGTTCTGGGCCGGGCGATGGTGGCGCACGCCTTTAATCCCAGCACTCGGGAGGCAGAGGCAGGCAGATCTCTGTGAGTTCGAGACCAGCCTGGTCTATAGCGCTAGTTCC
>NC_022014.1:54029227-54043091 GCF_000317375.1 Microtus ochrogaster | reverse complement strand
CAGGCTGGTCTCGAACTCACAGAGATCCACCTGCCTCTGCCTCCCGAGTGCTGGGATTAAAGGCGTGCACCACCACCGCCCGGCAAACGCCCCTTTTTTTCGGCTGGGCAAACGAGAAGGGCTCTGAGGGAGAACCTGTGTGGAGATGATGCGGGTGAGACCGTCCCGTGAGGAAGCAGATCCTTGGGCTTCCTTGCCTTTCTGTTGCTTCTAAGCCATTTGGGCTTGGAATTCACTTGGAGTAGTGTCAACAGATCAAGACGCATAGGAACTTTCCTCAGGGCGGTTCCCTCCCTACACTTTAGGCTCTAGTATATATGTGGGAGCTATAGGGGAGGACAGCATGAGGTCGGGGTGAAAACTGACTAGCACACAGTGGGGCCAGCGGCGGTCACACAAGCTGCTGCTTCCGTGTGCTGTGGTAACGGCTATCCTTGCCTCCTTCCTGACTTGCCAGGGGCCAGGGGAGGGAGGGTTGCCTCTACTCCCGTCATCCCGAGTGACTCTGGGCCCTACCTCGGAGGAGCTCCTGCTTCTTGCTGAGGCACTCTCGCTCCTTGTCACAGATCTCATGCCTGTTTTCTATGGTGAGCTTCTTCATGGCCAGCTCCAGGTCCTCCTTCTGCTTGGCTACAAAGTCTCGGTCCTGAGGGAAGGACAATGAGGCGTGGGTAACTTAGCGCATGCTCACACGTGCGCTCTCTCTCTCTCTCTCACTGTGAAGATGAGGGCCTGTCTGCCTCTCTCACCAGCCTTGGTTTGTTTGTTTAAACTGTTTATTTCATGTGTTTGAGTGCTGACTGGCATGTGTGTGCATGTACCACACGTGCCTGCGGAGGCCAGAAGAGGACCCCGAGTCTCCTGGAACTGGAGTTACAGATGTCCGCAGGCTGCACAATATGTGTGCTAACCCAGATCTCCAGCAGAAGCAGAAAATGCTCTCTGCTGAGTCATCTCTCCAGCACCAAGCCCTGCGTTTAAAAAAGTTATCTGCTCATAATAATCATGAAGGTGTGGGCTGGAGAGATGGCTCAGAGGTTAAGAGCACTGACTGCTCTTCCAGAGGTCCTGAGTTCAATTCTCAGCAACCACATGGTGGCTCACAACCATCTATGATGAGATCTGGCGCCCTCTTCTGGTCTGCAGGCAAAACATGTACTGTATACATAAGAAATAAATAAAATCTTTATAAAAAAATTATTGCATGGATGCAGTGTGCTGTTTCAGGACATGTGTGCCTGTGTACTGAGGACTTGGGGGGAATTTGTATGTCCAACACCTCAGATAGTTATCATTTCTTTCTGTAAAACATTGAAGACCCTCTTCTCGCTGTATTGAAAATACATTATTATTGGGTAGGGTCATCCTTTTCTGTGCTACTACTGAACACAAAAACCCATTTCTTCATTTGGTTAGAAAGAGACAGGTTGTGAGGGACACTGAAAAGACTGGAAATCTGGAGTCAGGTCAAGTACTAGACTGCCCTCAACTCTGCAGCATCTCCTTTCTGAGCTTTGTTTCTTCTGCAAATGGAAAACCAAAGAGCTTCTACCCCAAGGTACCACAAACACTTGACCAGATCGTAAGTCAAGCATCTGTGAACATGGGCTACAACTGCTTGCACCCAGGGCTCAGGAAGCAGAATGTCCAAAGATCCCACAATGGAGAAAACAGGAGCATTCTAGCAAGGGGTGAGAGGCTGGACTGAGGGTAGGGTCAAGCTGGGAGGGGTCAGGAGGGCCAGGCAGCAGCAGGCACAGTGAGGAAGGCCTCAGCTCATGGACAAAGGGAGAAGGTTTTAAGCTGAGGGGAAAAGGGGTGACAAGGTCAGATTTGGATTCCATATCGACAATACCTGCTGGTGCAAGAGAAAGAAGCGCAGGAAAGCAAGAGGAAGCAGGGAGGATAGCTGGGAGCTGGGAGAGCTGTAACAACGGTGGGGATCCAGATACACGGGTCCAAAGATGGGAGAAATATGGACGGATGGATGGATGAGTAGGTGGGTGGAAATATGTATGTGTCTGTGTGTGTGTGGTGTATATCTGTGGTGTATGTTTAGTATATATGTGCTCTAGAGATTTGCATTGGTATGGTATTGGTTTACTGATACAAATTTAAGGTCAATTTTGTTATACTGTGTATATGTATTTCTGATCTTGATTAAGGTACTGTGTTTGTCCAGCATATTTAAAAATGTAACGTATAATTAAGAAATATAGGTTAATAGATAGTCATCCATGATAGTGAAGCTTGTAGTCATGTTAGTTAGGTTTTCTAGATATAAAGATATTTCAGATGGATAGGCATTCTTCAAGCCTTTCAAAGACAATGTACCTCCTGTTTACTTAGGTAATATTATATTCTCCTGGAGTCTTTATTATAGTTGTCCTTAGTTATAATAAAAGACAAAGTAGATATAAATATTGTAACTGTAATTCTTGCTTGATAACTGTTTTACGTAATTTAATTGTGTTAAAGTTAAAAACCTTCCTTTTTATTTAAACAGAAAAAAGGAGGTGATTGGGATTCCCTTCTGTATGCCATGATTACCATTGGTTAATAAAGGACCGCTTTGAGCCTATAGCAGAGCAGGGCAGAAAGAGCTAGGTGGGGAAACTAAAGTGAATGCAGAGAGAAAGAAGGGTGGAGTCAGAGAGAAGCCATGGAGCCCTGCCAGAGACCAACTCCGGAACTTTAGCTGGTAAGCTACAGCCACGTGGCGATACACAGTTTAATAGAAATGGGTTATGTATGAATTAACCAATAAGGATCTACAGATAATGAGCCAAGCAGTGATTTAATACATACAGTTTCTGTGTAATTATTTCGGGGCTAAGCAGCCAGGAACCAATTAGTGGCCTCCTTCTACATATATGTATGTTGCATGGTATGTGTTGGGACATGTGTGTGTTGTGTGTTTATACAGTGTATTATATGTGTGGGGAGCATGTGTCATGTGTGCGTGCGTGTGCGTGTGTGTACCAAGCTTTAGGAGGTGATGGAGAAGTGGAGGGAAAGGATGGGTCAGGAACAAAAGTTCTGGCCCCAAAACAGGACAGGGACAAGTTCCTCTCCAGGACATAATAACAGAGTTAGGTCTGGGAGATGAAGACTTTGATGTCCTTTAGATACCAAGTAGGCAGGTGACTGATCTTGGTTGACAGGTGATGTGACATATAAACAAGTTGCAGTAAGGTAGGCTGGACTAAGGTGCAGGCTGCATTGGCCAGAGACACCAGGGCTCACTCTTGGGGTGCAAGGGCGATCAGGGAGGATAACCACCGGGCCAATGAATGATGGGCTAGATTCAGGCATTCAAAACAGGAGGTGGATATTGAAGCAGCAAGCCTGGGCAAGTTAAGGGGGGAAGGATTTGGGTCCCTGCTGTGGCTAAGTGACCAAGTCTGGGGACTCACGAGTAGCTGCTTCTTCTGTGAGTGTTCCTCCATCTTCTGCTTCATGCTCTCTTTCCGCTGCTGCCGGGGCAGTTTCTCAACCTCATTCTTCACCTGTAGCAAACATGGCAGAAGTCACCTTACACCAGGACCTTCCCATAATGGACACACTACAGACATGGCAGGGGTCACCTTACACCAGGACCCTTCCTATTTCGGACCTTCTGCAGGCATGGCAGAGGACACCTTACACCAGGACCCTTCCTATTCCGGACCTTCTGCAGGCATGGCAGAGGACACCTTACACCAGCACCCTTCCTATTCCGGACCTTCTGCAGGCATGGCAGAGGACACCTTACACCAGCACCCTTCCTATTCTGGAGCACTGTGAGTTTTGGTCACGCCTGACCCATGAAGTACCTATTGCACAGATACGCTGTCAATACCTAAGGTCTGTTTCTGTGTGAGCCCTGTCCCTCTGCTGAGAGGCTGTAGTCCCTAAGGTGCAGTTGGGAGACTCCCTCCAGCCTTACAGAGCCTCTAGGCTGGCACAGGATCCAACACTGTCGATCTGATCAACACCATCAATCTGAACAAGATTGACAATCTGAACAACACTGTCATACAACACTCTACCCAGAACACAGAAGCATGCATGGAATATTTACTAACAGTTCTTTTTGTTTGTTTTTTGAGACAGGGTTTCTCTGTAGCCTTTGGAGCCTGTCCTGGAACTAGCTCTTGTAGACCAGGCTGGCCTCAAACTCACAGAGATCCGCTTGTCTCTGCCACCACTGCCTGGCCTTTACTAACAGTTCTAAACTATAAAAAGAATCTTTTTTTTTTGTTGTTGTTTTGTTTCATTTCGGTTTTCAAGACAGGGTTTCTCTGTAGCTTTGGTGCCTGTCCTGCTGTCCCGGAACTAGCTCTTGTAGACCAGGCTGGCCCTGAACTCCCAGAGATCTGCCTGCCTCTGCCTCCCAAGTGCTGGGATTAAAGGCGTGCGCCACCACCACCCGGCTCATAAAAAGAATCTTAAAGTTTTAAAAATTTCATAGCAAAATTGTAAGCAGCCCACAGGTCAATGAAGAAGTTGCAGAGTATATTAGAAAAGAATTTGAGTCAGGCCCTGGTGTGGCACATGCCTTTTATCCCAGCACTCAGGAGGCAGAGGCAGGTGGATCTCTGTGAGTTCAATGCCAGCCTGGTCTACAAGAGCTAGTTCTAGAACTGGCTCCAGCCCTATCTCAAAACAAAACCCTATCTCAAAACAAAACAAAACAAAACAAACAAACAAACAAAAAACACAAGAATTTGAACTGAATGAAAATGAAAATGTGGTCCGTCCAAGTTTCTAGGATGAAGTTGGTGCATAGAGGAAAATTTCAAACGTTAATCCTCAGAAAAAGAAGAAAGTCTCCAGTCAATTATCTAAGCTTCCACAGTGATTTTACAGCAATAAAAGCAATTTAAATCTAAACCAAATACAAAAGCAGAAACCAATAACAATAAAAACAGAAAAACAACAGTGAAAATTAGGGCTGAGTAGTGGAGAGTGTTTGTCTTATATACACATGGGTCTAGAGTCCCACCCTTCAGAATCACAAAATTAAAAAGAAATTAAAGAAAGAATGACTATCAATGAAACAAAGAGCTGCCTCTTTGAAGAGGTCAGTAGAATTGGTTAAGTCTTTTGCTCAGGTCATTGTAGAGGAAGGAAGAACAGTGGAGGAAGGGGATGGGACGGTAGGGGAAAGGCGAGAAAGAGAGAATGGGAGAAGAGAGACATCAGCAAGCCATGAACAGAGAGCATCAGTGTAGATCCTACAGGCCAAGGAGATGCTAAGAGCAAATTACCAACAGCAATCAGATCCTGTAACAACAGACAAATGTCTGGAACGATAGAAAGTACCAAAACTAATTCAAGAAAGAGTAGCTACCTTACAGGGGCATCATAAGAAAACCATAGACCAATGTCCTTATTCACAAAGATTCAAAATTCCTTTATAAAATACTGGCAAATGCAATCTTGTAATATATAAAAAGAATAATAGACAATGACCAAATGAGGTTTTTTTTTGTGTTTTTATAATTTATTTATTTGTTTTTTGTATATGGATGTTTTGTCTGCATGTATATCTGTACATGCCTGGCCATAAGAAGGTGTTGGATCCCTTGGGACTGAAGCTATGGATGGTTTTGAGATACCATGTGGGTGCTGGGAATTGAATTCAGGCCCACTGGAAGAACAGCCTGTGCTCTTAACCTCTGAGGCATCTCTCCAGGCCTCTGTTTTGTTTTTGTTTTTTTCTTTGCTTGTTTGGTTTTGTTTGTTTGGCTAGTTTTTCATTTTTATTTTTCTTTCTTTTTTGATTTTTTTGAGACAGAGTTTCTTAGTAGCTATGGAACCAGTCCTGGAATTTGCTCTGTAGATCATGCTGACCTTGAACTCACAGAGATCCTCCCGCCTCTGCCTCTCAAGTGCTTGGACTAAAGGCGTGCGCCAACACATCCAGTGGTTTAGTTTTTTTTATATTTATTTATTTATCTATTATGTATACAATATTTTGTCTGCTTATATGCCTGCAGGCCAGAAAAGAGCACCAGACCTCATTACAGATGGTTGTGAGCCACCATGTGGTTGCTGGGAATTGAACTCATGACCTTTGGAAGAGCAGGCAATGCTCTTAACCACTGAGCCATCTCTCCAGCCCCCAAGTGGTTTAGTTTTTTAAAAACAGTATCTCACCATGTAACTCTCTCTGGCTTGGAACTTGCTATGTAGACCAGGCTGGCCTCAAACTCACAAGAGATTCACCTTTCTCTGTCTCCTGAGTGCTGGGATTAAAGGTATGTGCCGCCAAACCTGGGTATAACCAAATGTGTCTTATACAAAGAATGTAAAGTTAGCTTAATATTTGAAAATCAAATAATTTGTTTCAACAAACTACAGAAGAAAAAATATATATAATTATGTCAACTGAGCCATAGAAAAAATTAAAATATTCAACATTCCTTCATGATAAAATCTATTCATAAACTCTTAGAGTTTCATTAGCTTGGCCTGAAAGCCATCTCCGAAAACAAAACAAAGTCAGGGGTGGGGCTGCAGGACTTTAATGCAGCTCTCAGGAGGCAGAGGCAGAGGCAGGGCCAGGGGCCAGGGCAGAAAGAGCTCTGAGTTCAAAGCCAGTCCGTTCTACACAGCCTGTTCTGAGATGGCCAGAGTCATTTTGTAAAATCCCGTCTTAAAAAAATAATAATCAGAATCAAATCAATGCTCTGTTCCTAACATCAGACTTAATGAGGAAATAATATTGAGTGTGTTCCTTCCGAGACTGGGAACAAAGAGAAAGGACGTCTACTCTACTGTTTCTAGCCAACTTCCTGCTGGAACCTGAGCCAGCACGCCAGAGCAGCAAGAGGCGTATCAATTGGAAAGAAGAAATTAAACTGTTTCTGTCTATACAGAAAACCTCAAGGAACCTACCAAAGAAAAAAAATACCAGGATAACATAGTAAGGCTAGATACAAGACCATTGCACAAACAGCAATATATCCCCATACTCTCGTAGCTAAACTGATACCTTAATTTTTATTTTATGTATATCTGTGTACCACATGTTTCTGATGCCCACAAAGGCCAGAAAAAGGAACTGGGGTCCCCCAGAACTGGAGTTACAGACAGTTGTGTGCTACCATGTGGGTTCTGGGAACTGACCCTGGGTCAACCCAAGAAAATACAAGTGTATAAAATGCCTGTGGATAGAAGTCTCAGAGTTGTTCTGATGGCCATTCCACCCAAACTGACCCAGTCTGAGTCTGGGCTTCTCTCCAGGATCAGCTGATGCTGTGATGGCTGTGAAAGGGCAAAGGGGAGGAACTGCCAACTACAGGAGGATCCCAGACACTGGAGTGAACACCGGTGAGAGACAGGCAGACACACAGGCACAAAATGCACCACACCAGATCCGCTTATATATGCTCAACTCCTTTTCCACAAAGGCAACTTAGCAGAGGAAGGTGAGCATTTTCAACATACAACAGTGGGGCAGACATCCCTAGCCAAACCCATTCACACCCAACCCAGACATCTCTAACCAAACCCATTCACACCTCATCCAGTCATTCCTAGCCAAACTCATTCACACCAAACCCATTCACACCTCATCCAGTCATTCCTAGCCAAACCCATTCACACCAAACCCATTCACACCTCATCCAGTCATCCCTAACCAAACCCATTCACAGCCTTCCCAGACATCTCTAAACAAACTAATTCATACCCCATCCAGACATCTAACCAAACCCATTCACTCCATCCAGACATCTCTAAGCAAACCCATTCACACCCATCCAGATATCCCTAGCCAAACCCATTCACACCTCATCTAGATATCCCTAGCCAAACCCATTCACATCTCACCCTTTACAGAATTCAACTCAAAATGTTCTCACATAGAAACAGAAAATCAAACCGTGGCAAATTGCTGAAAGACTGCATCTCATGGGGTTGGGGAAGGATTCCCTGGTTCTTAGATAAGCCCCTAAAAGAATCACGCTGAAAGAACTATAAGACAAGGCATGGGAAGAAAAGAAATACAGCAAAATAATATCTCACAAAGTACTGGCAGTCCAAATATAAACTGTCAGATTTCACTAAAAAAAAACCCAATCTCCCAGCTAAATAAAGGAGCAAGAGATTTTTGAGCAGACACATCACCAAAAGTGACATACGGTGACAAAGAAACAAATGCAAAGACACATGTCACTGGTCATCAGGGAAATGCAAACTCAAAGTCACAGTGAGATGCCACTTCACAGCCATCAGCGTGGCTAAAATAAAACAGTAAAGTCGCTAAGACCAAGTGTTGGGGAAAAGGAGCCACCAGACCACTCCTGTTGCTGGAGACAGAACGGATTCGGAGCGTCTGGAGGTGCATGGCAGCCTCGACGTGTGCTTTCCACCTGACCCCCGAAGCCAACCAGCCTAGCCTGTCTCACCCTCTCTTCTAATTCCTAGGCTTTTATAAAATGCTTTCGGGTTTTGTTGGCTGAGTCTGGTCCCATGTTTTCTGGCCTCTCTGCTTTACATGGATTTCCCATCTGCAGCATGACTGACTCTGGGGACCTGAGAGAGAGCAGGCTGTCCTATGTATTTACAGGATGTCAGCAGTGTTCCTGGTTGAGATCAACAGACTAATCCACTCCATCCCCGAGCTGTGACACGCCCCCAGATGTTTGTAGACGTGGCCAACGTCTCAGAGAGCCGGGGACAGAAGACTCATAGTTGATAGGCACAGGCTTACGTAAAATTCCTAAATGAATAGTGTATCTGTGCACCGTGGCCTCTGTGTCAGTATGGTGCCCTGTCCCAGCTCAGTGACCGTGAGAGCTATCACAGACTTAGAACCGTGCTGACTGCTTTGGTCCAGGGGACAGATTAAAGCAGCAATAGACAGAGAGCCCAGGTTCTGAGTTCTCTGTTAAAAACACGGAGGACACAAGCAACAAACACTCTTACATCTGGTGACGGAGGGAGGAGGCAAAAGAGGAGTAAAAGCAGAGTCCTGTGGGGCCACTCATCAGAGAGGCAGACCCAAGGCCTCACGGGACCCTTTTCGGGCCAGCACTGCTCTCTGGCAGAGCTGTGCAGTGAATGGCAGGCCTGGCAGGGCGGGGAGCAAGTTAAGTGAGTTCCACCAGGCGGCAGATAAGCAGCATTCCCGGGCAGCGACGTCCTTGAAGTTACTGAACTTCTCCGCACCTCTTTTTCCCAACCAGAAAACAATCTAGCTTTTAACTAAGAAGCCCCCAGGGTTCCTTCCAGGGATATGGCGTGCAGGGCTAGGGAACTCTGAACCATTTAATAAGCTCAGCTTCACGACAGGGACACACTCTGAGACACAAGTCATTACACAATTTCATCAGCATGCAAACTGAGTAAACCTTGGGAAACCTAATGAACCGACTTTCCCCTCGCCATAGCTCCCGGTACAGTACAGCGACCATCTGCACAGAAGTTATGCTGCATGGGAAACCATGAATGACCTAGAGGTGACTGAAGGCGCTCAGAAGGTGTGTGCGGGTTATACACCGCTGTGTAAATGCAGGAGCCTTAAACCCGGGGGTGCCCCCGAGTGAGTCAGTGAGGAACATCTATACGGTTCACCGGACTCGGGACTGGAACCCCAAGAGTTCTGGAAAGAGAGAGTAAACGTGAGCCTACGATGAGCTGCTGAGCAGAGGGCCATCCTCAGACCACAGCAATCAAGCCTGGAAGAATAGCCCCAGGGACACTAAATGCAGTGTCCTCCTGAGAAGCTGAAAGGACACAGATGTCCAGCTTCTTCTTCCCGTGAAAACTTTCAAACAAAAACAACCAAGGAGGGGGGAAAACCTCAGACTAAACCGGGAACTTTGGTGTGACTCAGTGGTAGGGAACCTGCATAGCACACACGAGGGGCTTTCCCAGGGGAGGGAGGGAGACGTCTCAGCCCTGTCTGTGCACAGGGCATCTGGGGCTCAAGTGCAGCCCATACCTCCCCATGTTGGGGAAGCTAAGGGCTGGGACACCCTTCTGTAGACTCCCAGGAGGAAGGAGGCGAATAAGCAGACAGCAGCACCCAGCACTGGGCGCAGAAGTCCCCAGCAGAGCACAGTCTGCTAGGCTATGGCTCTGGGAATCCGGGTCCTGTCATCTCAGGGCCATGCATGTCCTTGCCTTCCACTTCCAACTGAGGGAGGAGGAGGAGGACCCAAAGAGGGAGGAGCACAGGGGACAGCATCTGCTGGGCTTCTCCTGCATGGCCCCCCCTTGTGGGAAGAGCACCTTCAACTTTAGGGGCCACCATCTCTTCCATCTTTCCTGCTCGCTTTCATCTAAGCGGATGTGAAAGAAGTTAACAGAAGCCACTCAGGAAGGACAAGACAGGAAGGTGGCATCCAAAAGGGAGAGAAAGGACTAAAGTGTCATCGCTTTGTGGCTGGGACAACAGGATCCCAGTGGGGCTGCTCCCAAGATCTTGAGGTAATTGGCTCCATGCAGCCCCTCTGTTAGGAAAGGAAGCCGTGCTGCCTATTTTTATATCAACTTGATACAAGATAGAGTCATCTGAGAACTTCAATTGAGAAAATGCCCTCACAAGACAGGCCTGTGGGACATTTTCCTGACTGACGATTGATGGGGAGGGCCTGGCCCATTGTGCATGGGGCCACCCCGATGCTGGTGGTCCTGGGTTCTATAAGGAAGCAGGCTGAGCAAGCCATGATGAGCAAACCAGTAAGCAGACCCTTCCATGGCCTCTGCACCAGCTTCTGCCTCCAGGTTCCTGCCCTGTCCTCCCGATGATGGACTGGGCAGGAGAAGTGTAAACTGAAACAAACCCCTCCTTCCCAAACTACTTCGGGCCTCGGTGTTGTATCAGAGCAATAGAGACCCTAACTAAGACAAGGCCAATCCTCAGAGCAGAGGCCCCGCCCCGCCCCACCCCCCAGCATCCCATCACCTCCTTCTTCATCTGCTTGAGCTGCTCCTGGAACTTGGCGTAGTCTCGATCCTGCTCCAGGCGAATCCTCTTGGCCTCCTCCCTCCGGCGCACACTGTGATCCTGCTCCATCTTCTCCACCTGCTGCTTCTGCTGCCGCTCCAGGTTCTCCAGCTCCATGTCAAAGTATTTCTTCTTGGCCTGGAAGGTGCACAGACTCAGAGGCATCCAGCAGAACTGCCTCATACCTCAGAGTCTGTATTAGACTCAGATGTGACCCCCGGCCCTGCCACCCTTTGCTGTGTGCCCCAGGGCAAGTTTTTTTTTTTTTTTTTTTTTGTAGAGCAGGCTGGCCTCGAACTCACAGAGATCCACCCGCCTCTGCCTCCTAAGTGTTGAGATTGAAGGCATGTGCCATCACCGTCCAGCCCAGGGCAAGCTCTTTAACCTCTCTGAGTTGTTTCCTTGTCTGGCCTGGCAGGACAGTGGCATGGCACTCCGCCTCTAAGGGTGTCCCTGTACAACTGGGGGTCACTGTGACCCGACCACCCCCTCCGACAACACCTTTACTTGAAGAGAACATGGAGGCCCCGGGGTCTGTCTCCTCCCCTCACTCACGTTGATTTCTTGTTCAAAACGTTTGTGCATTTGCTCCAGCTGCATCTCATGCTTGCTGTTCAGCTGCGTCTGGTTCCGATGCTCTTCCTTCTGCAGAAGCCGAAGCTCTCGGAGTTCCTGGCGCCTGCAGATGAGCAGACAAACATTTCCTAGTGAGAAGGGCACCTCTGAGACCACAGTATTCACAGCCAGGGCCACAGAGGGATGGGTTGTGGAGTAGAATTCCACTGGCTGAAGCAGAGACACAATCAGGATTCAGGCTTCGTTTCATATTCTGAGCGATAACAAGGTGAGCATCCTCCATGCATAAAGTGCATTTACAGGGCTGGAGAGATGGCTCAGGGGTTAAAAGCACTGACTGCTCTTCCAGAGGTCCTGAGTTCAATTCCCAGCAACCACATGGTAGCTCACAGCCATCATAATGAGATCTGGCGTCCTCTTCTGGTGTGCGGTTATACATGGAAGGAATGCTGTCTACATAATAAATAAATAAATCTTTAACATTTACAAATCAGTAAGGAGGAAGGAACTAACCACCAAACCCACAAGTGGTACACAACATCGTAACATGAAAAGACATAAAGCAAATAAGTGTAAAATTAAGAAGAAACTTTAAAATTATCTATATGATAAGAAATACAAATATAAAAGAAAAAGCATTTCATCAAACAGACAGGTATGTAGGGGAATTCATACTCCATGTGTTACTGATATAAATTAGCAGAACATTTTGAAAGATACTGGCAATACCTTTATATCTTTTGGTACCCTACTCTCACTTCTGGATTGGATGAGGATGTTTGTAACAACGTCATTTATAATTATAATTATAATTAAATTTCATCCCACTGGCCCAAGATGGAGGAAATATCCCTAGAACACCTGAAACTACTTCTATTCTGGAATGCTAGAAGCTTTCCTTCAAAGCAATGATGGCATCTACAAAGCCCTGACCTGGGGGTGCTCTGAGCCTCCCCAGTGCCCAGCACCCCACTCTTCAATAGCAGTCCCAGGAAGTCCCAGTGCATAGTGGGAACTGGAGGAATTCTCAGGCAGAATCTCCGCTCTGCTCCTGGTCAACTAGAGACCCAGCAATTGCAGCTTATCTACCAAGAAACACGGTTTCCTCGTGTGCACATGAAATAGGGTCCCCCGGGGAGGGCTGTATGAGACCACTGGAGTGGGTGAGGCTGTGTCAGGCAAGTGGCTTTGCCTTACCCCTTCTTTCCCTGACCTCCCCCTCTCTCGTTCTCACTAAGTCCTGTGCCTTTTCCCTTTTGACTACCGTCCCAGCCTGAGCCAGAGTCTGATGGTCCTGCACAGTCTTCCCACCTCACAAGCCAGTTTTTCCCTTCTACAGCTAAGACCTACACGGTAGCCAGAGAAACTGTCCAGCCTGTCACTGTTTGCCATTTCCCTGTCTGCTGTGCCTTTCCCTCACAGCTTACAGACTTCCATAGCCTGGGTCCTGCCCCCACAGAACACAGTCCCCCCTCTTTTGTCCTGGCATTCCATGCTGAAGTCCTTTTCTCTAAGATCCTGATACAAATCCAGGTCACCCACCAGGGCCTCAGCAACTGCAGATTCCCTCGGAACTCCTCTAGTGCTGGGATTCACCTCATCTGTCAAGCTCAGCTCAGGGTGATGGTGATGGTCCCTACGAGCAATCTCTGCTTAGCCCAGGCACTCACAGCTGTATCAACCATTCCTTTCTTTGTAGTGTGCAGCACAATCAAGAATTAGCTTGTATACCATGTCTGGAACCCATAGGTATAAACTCGATGTGGGGGATAGCTTCGTGTATCTGGACTTCCATTTGGACCCACGTGGTAGATGATGCACAAGTCAATAATTGGGTGGATGTATGGAGACATGAATGGCAAGCGAATAGGTGGGTGGGTTAAATGGGTGAATAGACAGATAGATGGGTAGACGAGTATAGACAAGAGTAGGGGGATGAACAGATGGATGGATGGGTAGATGGATGGATGGATGGATGGATGGATGGATGGATGGATGGGTAGGTGGATGGATGGATGGATGGGTAGATGGATGGATGGATGGATGGATGGATGGATGGATGGATGGATGGATGGATGATGGGTGGGTAGATGGATGGATGGATGGATGGATGGATGGGTGGGTAGATGGATGGATGGATGGATGGATGATGGATGGGTAGATGGATGGATGGATGGGTAGATGGATGGATGGGTGGATGGATGGGTACATGGATGGATGGGTGGATGGATGGATAGATGGATGGATGGGTGGATGGATGGGTAGATGGATGGATGGATGGATGGATGGATGGATGGGTAGATGGATGATGGATGGATGGATGGATGGATGGATGGATGGGTG
>NC_022014.1:54012693-54029127 GCF_000317375.1 Microtus ochrogaster | reverse complement strand
GGATGGATGGATGGATAGATGGATGGGTGGGTGGATGGATGGATGGATGGATGGATGGATGGATGGATGGATGGATGGATGGGGAGATGGATGGGGAGATGGATGGGTAGGTAGGTGGATGGATGATGGATGGATGGATGGATGGATAGATGGATGGGTGGGTGAATGGGAATTAGGTAAGACAGGAGTACAGACATGGATATGCAGATAGATTTGGGTCACTGGGCATGTGTGAGTGGATGGACAAAAGAGATGGGTGACAGACAGGTGAATGTGTGGATAGATGAATGCAGGAGAAGGGATGTCAAGTAAAACCACGTTCCTTTTGCCTCAACCCCCACTTCACACTGGGGATAGGCCCAATGCCCAGCATCCTCAGGGCACCTCCACCGGTTCCCACACCGGTGCCTCCAGGGACTTGCCTGAGAAATCTCATCTCCTCGTCTTTCTTCTCATCCTCGCTGATGATCTTGGAGGTGGTGATGCTCACCTCCACACCGTCCACCACAAACCTGCGGGTCCGCTTCAGGGTCTTGTTGTGCAGTTTTGAGCCCTGGCAAGGAGAACGTGACCAAGCTCAGCTAGAAATCCACAGTGGAGACAGGGTGAGGTCCACAGCCTGAGCCCAGGAAGAATGAAGCCATCCACGGTGCCCTGTCCTCAAGCTTCCCAAACAGGGTCTAAGCGTCTGGCCTTAGACCCCCTGGCTTCTGCTGGTCTCAGCTTCAGACACCATGCAAGGCTCTTACCTCACCGAGGCATTCTTACAAAACACTATCTCAACATCCAAAAGGGCTGTTTTCATCCCCACGGAACACTGCCGGCTTTGTGACCCTGGACAAGACTCTGGGCTTGCCTGAATCTCAGCCTTCTACACTGTCCAAGGAGTGTCAAAACAGAACTCGCCTCTTTGGGTGGTCATGCAGATTTGATGAGAAGCACATGGGGTACATAAGGCATGGCATTTACTTCTGTCCATCAGGACCACAGAGCACAGTCCCTATTAGATTTGGTGGCCTCAGTTAGCCAGCTGAAGCTCTATAAAGTCTGCTTAGGGAGGACCTGGCCCTGGAAGGTGTCGTGGAGGAAGTGTTCGATTCTGATTCAGATGAGGGCTTGGGGGTCTACAGTGGTTATCTGATGGCCTCTGTTCTACCCACTGCCTCAAACTCCCAAAGTCCTTCCTCCTAGAACACAGCCCTCCCTCTTGGGCCTCCCACCCCCTTCAAGAGGAGTGGGCACACCAGGGTGGCTAAGAGTTGGCACCTCACACTGTATGCTGCTGCCCAGCACACTTTACCTGGGCTCCGGGCACGCGGTGCCTTCTTTTTTAAACGGTGCTGGGGATTGAACTCAGGGCCATGTGCACATGCGGCAAGCACCCTACCATCAAGGGTGGTACCTACATCTCCAGCCCCACTTAGTGCCCTTTTAGGAGGAAGAAGTACAGGATGATACTTCTTCATAAAAGCTGCTGGCCACAGCTGGACAACTACGGTGGACGACAATGTGTCAGTTCTGAAGAAATGAAGGGAAAAGCTGCTGTGGACATGTCGGCTTGACCGAGCCTCTCTCTGATCCAGAGGCTACTGAGGGGCTGGTAGGCTGCTCCTGCCTTTGCCGCCTTATACTTAACAGATATGTGAATCTCTATGATATGTGTTACACTGAGTAAGTCTTAGAAGGCAATAAAGAAGTGCACAGCAGGGCTGGAGAGATGGTTCAGTGGTTAAGAGCATCGCCTGCTCTTCCAAAGGTCCTGAGTTCAATTCCCAGCAACCACATGGTGGCTCACAACCATCTGTAATGAGGTCTGGTGCCCTCTTCTGGCCTGCAGGCATACATGTAGACAAAATATTGTATATATAATAAATAAATAAATATTTAAAAAAAAAAGAAGTGCACAGCATCACCCCGTCCCCCTGCTCCCCTAAGTCAGTCTTGTTTGGGGATATCAGGTGGCCAACAGTAAGTTTAATGGTATCGCAGAATTGCTGGGGGCAGACAAGGAAGGGGGTCACCCCTCCTAGCTGCTGGAAGAGGAGGAGCTAAAAGCACACAAGGACAGGAGCCCCGCCCAAGGTGTGACCACCTCCCTGCTTCCACCCACACAGCCTTGTGCCAGATGCCAACTTCTTTTCGTCCCTACTGCCTATCTGGAAATCGTGGGAGGAAGCGGCCCTTCGGTTCCATTTAAAGCACTTTGCACAGAATAGCTACAGTCACTTAATGTCGCCCGCCGCCAGACAGGAGGCCAGAGAGGAGAGTGAGTCCAGTTCCCCTTGCTGAGTTGACCTGCCAGTCACTGGTCACACAGCTGACCCCCAGCTGACCCCCAGCCAAGAGAACTTCCACTCACGGAATGCTCTTTCCCCAGTTTTAGGCCCTTTAACCAAACTTTAAAATTTAAACATATGGAGGTGGAGAGATGGCTCAGAGGTTAAGAGCACTGACTGTTCTTCCAGAGGTCCTGGGTTCAATTCCCAGCACCCACATGGTGCCTCACAACCATCTGTAATGAGATCTGATGTCCTCTTCTGGCCTGCAGTCATACATGCAGACAGAACAATGTATTCATAATAAATAAATAAATCTTAAAAAAAATAAAATAAAGGGGCTAGATAGATGGCTCAGCAGGTAAGAGTACTGGCTGTTCTTCCAGAGGATCCAGGTTCAATTCCCAGCCCCTACATGGCAGCTCTGAACTGTTGAAAATCCAGTTCCAGGGGATCTGACATCCTCACACCAATGCACATAGAAAAATAAAATAAAATATAAATAAAATAAAATTTAAGCATGCAACATTAATGTCTTATACTGACCCAAATATGTGGGGTATTAAGCAAAAATCATGAACCATTTAAAATAAAAAGAGGTTGGGGGTGTGTGTGTGTATGTGTGTGGTGCTTAGCATACACAAGGCTCTAGGTTCACCCCTAGCACCTCTTACGGATACACAAATCAAGTACAATATAAGTAGCTTCTGCTTGCTTTTGAGACTGGAATCTGAGCATGGCACACTGGCCAGCATTCCTGCTCTGGCCCCCAGGGTGATAGGTGAATTTACCTTGAGAGACAATGAGCCCGTCTCTTTATTCAGTGACAGGTCAGCAGACAGGGAGGTGCTGTAGTCCATGCTCTCTGAGGTAGACACAGTGCTGCAGTCTGAAGCCCTCTTAACATGGCTTGGAGTTACAGAGCTGGGGAGCCCCAGGCCACCATTGGCCAGCTTCTCTCCACCCAAGGTCTCCAGGGCGCTGCTGTTGGGGCGGCTCTGGTTTGCCTTCTGGGACTTGCTGGCCGCAGGACTGGGGTCCTCAGCCTGGCCAGTGACTTGTTTCTCTTCGGCTACATGAATTCTGGCATCCATGGACAATGGTCGGGACTTTCGGAGGGGAACGGGTACCTTTAAGTCATTGTCATTCTTGGGGACCACATCCGCAGGGCTGACGGTTTGGAGAGGCCCATCCCCTGAGGGTTGGCTACCGTCCACAGGCTCCCGAGGCTGACTGGGAGGCAGGGTAACACAAGAATCCTGGGGAGGCTTGTCAGAGTTGAGGCTTGGCTCAGTTGCACCAGCAGAGTCCTGAGTGTGGTTGGCCAGGGGCTAGAAAAGAGTCAAGGCTGAGCCTCTGGGAGCCCAGGCCCCACAGGCGACAGGCCAGCAGAGCAGAGCAGGGACCCTGAGCCTAGTCTCCATACAATTCCTACAGCCTCTCCTCAACAGGCTGCCACTGGGTTGAGAAGTCACCTCCTCTCTCTAATTGCTATGTCTACCAAAGCACTGCTCCTGTCCTATGAGGATAACAGGCTGTGGCCGACTGTTGAGAGGCCCAGCCAATTGTCACAGTGTGGGGAATACTCCTGTCTCACCTGAAGCCAGGCCTCCCAATGTCTCAACACACACTGGCAATCTGATTTCTTTTGTTGTTGCTGTTTTTCTGTGATAGGGCCAAGTAGGTCAGGCTGGCCTCAGACTTGCTGTGCAGCTAAGCATGACCATGAACTTCTGATCCCCGTCTCCACCTCCCAAGAGTTGGGATTACAGGTTTGCACTGCCATGCCAGTTTGAATGCGGGACTAAGATGCCAGGGCTCTGGGCATGTTAGACCAGCTGAGTGACATGCCCATCTTGGTAATCTGAATTTTCACATGATTATCTGTTGATTTCTAGATGGCAACCAATTCACATTGAAAAAAAAAAAAGTGCCGATCAGTCCTACCTGGGTCTGGGTTTAGCCCACCCATCCCTTGCATTTTAGTTTTTGTGGGGTGGAAAGTACTGGAAACATCGCTATGATGAAACCAAATACTTATTTCTGTGAATAGGAAACTAAGTGTCTACATGGGGCATGAGGTGGAAGGGAGGCCACAGGGTGGGGGGACAACTGGAAGAGGGAGGGGGGCCAGGGACCTCTTCTGTCTGAAGGAGAACCAAAACCAGATTTTTGTTTTAAATTTTAACAGCGAAGCCTAATTCTAATTAAAAATTTTAAAATTAAAAACAAAAAGAACCAGGCACAATGGTGTATGCCTTTAATCTCGGCACTCAGGAAGCAGAGGGAGATGGGTCTCTGTGAGTTCAAGGCCAGCCTGGTCTACATCGTGAGTGCCTCGACAGCTAAGGCTACACAGTAAGACCCTGTCTCATAATCCAAAAATAAATAAATAAAAAGACAATACTATGGGTGCATTTGAGATATAACCTAGTAAAAGGGACAGATGGGGGGTGTTGGGAAAAAAAGAAAAAAAAAGCAATAAATGGGAAGAGCCTGGGGGTTCAGCTCCATGACAACTCAATGACAGCTCACCCTGACTTACTGGGGACCCTCTAGGATGAGCAACAACCTATGAGAAGCTCCTGGAATGAACTGTGAGACCAGGGACCCTAGGACAGCCCTAGGTCCTGCATGTTCGAGAACCTGAATCTGGCCAACAGCTGCTCAGCCTCACCCTGGGCATGGGTATTTGGGGCTCCCAGCCAGTTGGCCCCAAGAGGCAGAAAGGAATCTTTCTCTAGCCCTCCCTCCTCATCCCCCAGACTTACCGAGGAGGCATCCACAGCATCCTCCTCTTCTCCATCATCCCTGACATCATCCCTGGCATCCTCGATCTCCTCCATCACCTCGGCCTTTGCCTCAGCCACCAGCTCCCGAAGAGCCTTGTTACTGGTGACATTGCTGACAAAGGGATGCTGAGAAGAAGACACACCTGTGTTAGAGCCGTTTGGGGTCTGCTGTGGGGAAAGGAGCAGCTATGGGATTTGATCCTCAGCAAAGAGGGCCAGTTGTGGTCCTAAGCAATGCATGAACTTGAAGTTGGTAAGGGGAACTCCCAAAGGACGAACAGCCATGCTGAAACCACAGGGAGTCATAAAGATGAAAAGAGACAATTTGCTCGAAAGTGCCTTGTGAAACCGGGTCCAGTCCATGATTTTTTATGGGGTGGCGGTGCCATTTGTGTGTTCATTTTCTTTTTGAGCCCTGCTTCTCCTCTGCTAGCCCTCACCCACTCAGCTGCTTCATTCCATCCAGTTCTGTTTCTTTAGAGAATTCGGAATAATACAGACTAAATATGGTTTGCATTCTGACATGGCCATGAGCCTCTGGGGGCCAGGGAGTAGAATGTGGCAGTTTGCTAGGCTCATCCTATGTTTGAATTCTTGGTCCCCAGTTGGTGGAACTGTTTGGGAAGGATTAGGGGGCGTGGTCTTATTGGAGGAGGTGTGTCACTGGGGCTTCCGAGTTTCAAATGACTTGTGCCATTCCAGAGTATTCTCTCTGCTTCATGCTTGAGATGGAAATAGGAACTCTCACTACTGCTCCAGCATCATGCCTGCCAGCCCAGTGCCATGCTCCCCTAACTGGGGGTCATGAACTCTAACCCTCTGAAACTCTATGTCCCCAACAAACCCTGGTCATGGTGTCTCATCACAGCAACAGAATAACAACTAAGATATCCTCCCACACAGAGTTACACCATATTCCTACAAAGTCTCTTCAAGGACAGAATTCCACAAACAAGGAGCATGCCAGCACCTTCTGACCCTGAACTAGTTGCTAATTTAAATTTCTTCACATTGTGTGGGCCAGTGTCATTAGGGTCTCAGGTATGTGTCTCTCATAGTCACACGATTCCGTTTAAACAGATATTATTTTCCTGCTTAATCAATAAGTTTGCTAACTTTGCTTCACTCTGACCTGTCTTAGTTTTTTTTTTTTTCTTTTCTCCTTCAAAATAGATTTTTATGTAGCCCAGGCTGGTCTCCAATTACCTATGTAGCAAGGGATGACCTTGAATTCTGATCCTTCTGCCTCCACCTCTCTAGTTTCAGGATCACGGGCATGCACCAATATACCCAGTTTACGCAATGCCGGGGGCTGGACCCAGGGTTCTGTGCACAGTAGGCTAGGATTCTATCTACTGATCTACACCCCCAGACCCCAAGACTCTATTCTGTGGCAGATGTGAGGATCATCCACTGCCCTGAGTAGATGTCCCGAGGCTCAGCTCACTGCCAGGCCCCATCCTTCCGTGCTGGGGATGGAGGCTAAGCGGTGCTTTCTGTCACTGAGTCCCACTCCACGCTCCTCTGTTTCCAGTACACTGTGTCACTGGAAAAACATGTTACCGTCTGTTAGCCGTCCTGCTGCTGCTGGGCACATGGAGGTGTTTCCTGCTGTGGGTGACTATGAGGTGAATAGCTAGGGACAATATTACATCACTTGTCTTTGGTCAGAAATACACACTTGGTTTCAGAAGGGCAATGCAGACTCCTGTCGGTGGGTTGTACTCTATTCTGGGCTTTTGCACAAGTAGAATTTCTCAAGAGCGAGTGCTCTTCTACAGACCTTATAAAACCCCAGGCAAAAGATCTGGGGGTGTCTGGTCATCCTGACGCACCCTGGAGAAGCACCTGAAGACATCATCTGCAGATACCTCCTCTCCGGCACAGGGAGTGGCCAGGGTGGGATTCCTCAGCCCCTTCGTCACCATGGGCAGAGAGGAAGGAATGCCAGCGGTTTAGGGTATCATCGGATTGGAATCTGCTCATCTGAGGTGAGTGGGAAGGCTCTGATGAAACCCGCTGCTATCATCAGAAATCTTATCTGGGGAGGAATGGTGCCAACAAAATTGTTGAAGTCTTTTAATAACTAAAAAAAAAACTACATTTCTCACACTTTAAGATATATTTGGGGGGCTGGAGAGATGGCTCCGCAGTTAAAAGCCCTAGCTGTTCTTCCAGAGGACCCGGGTTCAATTCCCAAGGACTTACAAAGCAGCTCACGGCCACCTCTATCTAACTCTAGCTCCGGGGGATCTGAGACCCTCCTCTGGCCTCCATGAGCACTGCATACGTGTGATACACAGTCACACGTGCAGGCAAAATACCATGCACACAAATAAAATGTTTGTTTTTTTTTAAACACATACTTAGAACTGGCAAATCCAAGAGAAGTCATTCCTTCCGGTTTGGACATTTAAAGCGGGCTGGCGAGATGACTCAGTAGGCAGACAGCGGACAAGGAAGCCTGAGGACCCGTGCTGGGTCCCCACATCCCCGATGACCCCCACAGGCTGTCCTCTCCCCTCCACACGATGGCACAAGCATGCCTGGCCCAGTTCACACAGAAAATCAAAATGAATAAAAGTTTCCTTTGGGTCTGGGTACAGAGCAGGAGCAGGGCGCTTATCTAACACGTATGAGGCCCTGAGATCAACCCCTAGCACCATAAAACTCGGTCAGAAAGGCAGGTCACTGGTCACTGGTGGACAGCCAGCAGGCCACTCCCTACTCAACTCGTTCCCCTGAAAGCTGCAACTATGGCTCCTTTAATGAGTTTGTCCGTCACATTTTCTTGGGGCAGTCTGACCTCAGCTCATCTAATCTCGTGAAGCTGTGAATCTTCCCATTTATCCACTGCTTTCTTGACACAGCTACGCAGCAACTCCAAGGATGTGACCTCATGTGCCAGGGTCTGGTCGGGCCTTTCACCAAGGAGTCAGAAAGTCCGTGACAGAATGACAGTCAGGCTGCCACAAGTTTCCTATGTCTTCTTGGGGCTTTTTGAGAGGGCATGTGCCACATTCAAGCAGGGACCCCGGGGACCCGTGGGAGAAAGTCAGGGAAAACTCCTGGTACAGAGTGTTGGGCAAAGGTATGGCCTTCATAGACCCTGAGGTAGGTCTGGGCTTAAAGAGTGGAGGAAGAGCAGGAGGGCCTCCAGCAATGCCTGGGAGACAAAGGAGCTGAGAGGGAGCCTAGGCAGCATCACGGCCAGGGGCACGGCCTGGGGAATAAGAGCAGCGCCCATGGCCTGGGGCAGCGGAGGGCAGCACACATCACACAGGGCAGTCGAGAGCACATGCATGACCTGGGCCAGAGGAGAGCCATTCCCTATTTATTCTCAGAGGCTCTGCTACCCAGTACCGTGTTACTCTGGCTTCTGCATGCTTCCAGAAGTCCCGAGTGGGCTACTCACAGAGTTAAGCCATCTGGGTAAAATCCAGCTCCTGCTGTCAACACGGGTGTGTCAGGAGACCCTCTCTGTGCCTTAGTTTGCTCGTCTGTGGAGTGGGGATAATAGTATGGCTGTCCTATGTACTCTAGTGAGTGCTCAAAACAGCTTGTCATCACCAGCACGACCACCTCCATCACCATCAGCACCATCACTATCATTATTACCATTACCACAACCACCATCACCATTAGAACACCATCATCGGAATGACGATTACTGCTGTCTTCACCATCACTATCTTCACTGACGTTACTACCATCATCATTACTATCACAGTCATCACCACCACCATCACCACCACCATCATCATCATCACCATCATCACTGATATCATCACCACCACCACCCCCAGCATCACTGCCATCACCATCACCACATCACCATAGCCACCATCCCCAGCATCACTGCCATCACCATCACCACTACCACAGCCACCATCAGCAGCACCACAGCAGGTTCAGAATGAGCCACGTGGCCTCTTCGCCCTCCTAGTCAGTCATTCTCTACCAGAGCACAGTTCTCTGGGAACGAGGAGTAGCTCTGAGATCTCCACAGCTTCCATACCACATGACCCAAGCAGGACACTGCACCAGCAGCTAAAGCAGAGGCGGCGGAACCATGCAGGCCTAGGCGTCTGAGGGTACAAGGCTTTCATCAGGGCACCCCACATATTGACCAAATTAGCAGCTCTTGAGGAGAACCATCTGCTCTGCCTGCCCAGAGCCCCGGGTCCCTAGGAGGAGGAGGGGATGGAGGACAGTCTTTCACGGAGGGCCAGTTAAACAGGGCAGCTCCCTGCAGGGGGCCCCGGGCAGGTGGCTGGTGTGTGGGCAGCCCTGCCAAGGCTGACCAGGCTTTGATGTGTGTGTCAAGAGTAACAGGCAGTGTGGCCTGCACTGTATCAGTTCACCGATGTGGGTGGAGAGAAATCTCTCTGTCTTACTCAAATGCTGAGACCCTCATAGAGCTGGACCTGGGGACCTCCCAGGGTGGTCAGACACTGGGCAAACACTCCATGTGCCTCACCAGCCAGGCTAATCCATGCAGGCTGGTCCAGGCATAAGGGCAGATCAGAGCTGGCTTCACTGTCTACCCCTCCAGGAAGAGGGATGGCTGCTCAGAGCCAGCTCTGCTGAGGGCTTCAAGCTGCCAGCATGGAGGTGGCAGCAAACAGCTTGCCAACTGGCACCTCTCTTTGGCCAGGATCTCTGCTGCCACTGAAAGAGACGCCCTTCCCAAGTGAGCCTATGTTCTTTCTACACCGAGAAATCACTAGCATGTGTGTGTGTGTGTGTATGTGTGTGTGTGCTAGCGTACACGTGTGCGTTGACAAAGTGAGATGAAAGTATGCCCCCCAGCCTGCACCCTCACTTTCTGTTTCTTTTTTTTTTTACCTTTATTTGTGTACGAGTTATTATTTGCGCATGTCTGAGCACCACGAGCGTGCAGTGACTCTGGAGGCCAGAAGAGAGCCAAAGATCCTACGGAACTGGAGTGACAGTTGTGAACTGCCATGTGGGTACTGGGAATTGAACCCGGGTCCTACGGAGTGCAGCCAGTGCTCTTAAACACCAAGCCATCTCTCCAGCCCCTCTTTGGGACGTGTTTCTTTCCTGTACTCATTAGAAGCAGCTTCCCAGAATGGTCAAGGGCACAGACTTCAGAGTCAAGTCACCACCTGTCCTTACAACTGCAAGACCTTACCTGTGTGACGGAGCATGCTCAGCTCCAACTACACCAAGCTGCTGTGGGCACTGCCCTAGTTAACATCTGCTAAGTGTCAGGAATAGCAGCTGACGTGAACAGAGTGTTTGCCAATGTTAATCAGGTAAACATTACGTCGACTTCCACAGCAAACAATTGCGAAGGGCTTCCGACATGCCAGGCGCGGCCCTGGGGAGACGTCTGTGAGCCAGGCTGTTGTCCTCAGAGACTCAACACTCTTGTCAGGGTTTGAATCTAGAAGGTTCCTCACAGGCTCATGTTCTGAACATTTCTCTTTTCAGACGGTTTATTTTTATTTTATGTGCACTGGTGTTTGGCCTGCATGTCTACCTGTATGAGTGTGTCAGATCTTAGAATTATAGACAGTTGTGAGCTGCTATGTAGGTGCTGGGAATTAAACCCCGGGTTCTCTGAAAGAGCAGACAGTGCTCTTAACCACTGAGCCATCTCTCCAGCCCCTCAAGTTCGGAATCCTTGACCCCCAGCTTGTGGCGTTATTGTGAAAACTTTAGGGGTACAGTATGGCTGGCAGAAGGTCACTAGAGGTACCCCTCGAAGGGTGGCACCCACCTGCTCACAGTGGCACTCTCTCCCTCCTATGCCATGCAAACAGCTCCCTATGTGCCACCATGGCCAAGACCCGAGTCCCCTCCAGCTGCCAGGCCTTACCCACCCTGGTGGACTGAGAGCCCCCACAACCAGGAACCTTCCTCCAGGCTGCCTTCACCTGGTATGTTGTCTCTGCAGTGAGAAGGGCCAGTACAAAATGTGCTAACCGAGGGGCTGTGTTTAGGCGGTAGGGCCGGAATCCTGCTCATAAGGTGCTTCTGAGAACAGACTCAGAAGTAGCACAACACCCAGCAGGGAAGCCACTGACTGAGTGAAGGGCAAGGCAGTTCTGACGGTGGCCCCGTGGAGGCGGTGGGCCTTCTCTGAAGGCAGAGGAAGTAGGATCCATGATAGGAGGGATGTGGAGAATGAGAGAGTACCGGGCTGCCAGAGTGGAGATTGTCAGCCACCACAGAGTGTGCCTGAGGAGCTGTGGCAAGGCTGAAGTGGCTCTGGGCATCCAAAGAGATACAGGGACAAAGGTCCAGGGTCAGGGGTGAATGAGCTGGAGGCTCCAAGCCAGAGGTCCCCACAGGCTGGCTTTGATCATCACAGCAAGTTGAGGGGAGCAGAAAGCCCCAGCGCTCACCACGCTCATCAGCTGATGTATGAGGCAGGTAAGGGAAGGAGGCAGGCAGGGAGTGGGACAACAGGAGTGACAGACAAGGCCTGAGCTCGCTGCTACTTCTGAAACCATGGAAATTGCTGCCAAGTGGTTGTGGATGAGTGCCAGAATAACGTGAACAAGGGGAATGTTTTCTCATGCCAGCTAGCCACCTGACTGAGGAGAAACTGAGGCACAGAGAGAACTCCTTGCACACCTGGTTGGCGGTGCCTGCTTTCAGGGTTAGGCTGCCAACAGCAGCAGGACACTGACCCAGTGACATTCGTGCAGATGAAATGACTGAGCCATCAGTCTCTGGGGGCAGGAGTGGCTCAGCCATGTGGGACACAGTAGGGCAAAGAGGAACAGTCCCCTCCACCCCCCAGAAGCCACAGACACAGGGCCGAGGTGCCCACAGTCTAACCAGGTGACCTCAGGTCTGGCAGATCAGTATGTTCTTCCAACCCGCTACAGAAACAGCTGCTGGGGAGTTCCCTGCAGGTCTGAGGGCTGCTGGGTAAACTGAGGTTGAGCTCCTTCCCTCTACCACCCTCCCTTCTGCACTGTACTCTCTTCCCTACACACTAAGACTCCCCTGGCAGACGCCGCTTCAGCTAGGAAGTGGAAATTCCTGGCTCCAGCTAAGGCTCCGGGCTGCCATGTGGGATGGGACAGCTGGTCTCTGACCTGCCCGTGTCAGGCCAGCCAGATGCCCCAGCCCAGGAGGTGCTGTTTACAGCAAGCAGCTGGCCCCAAGTGGCTCTGGGCCTTTGCAGCTGACAGTGCCGGCAGCCCCATCCCGTATAACAACATAGCTCACTGAGAAGGGGCAGCCAGGAAGATCACGCACTTGATCTTGAATCGGGCGTGTGAAAGGAGAATCGGAGACTCCTAGCACTTAGGCCCACTTCTCTTTTTCTTTTTCTTTGAGATGGTCTTGCTGCACAGCTCTGGCTGCCCTGGAACCTGCAGTGCTCGTCCTGCCTCTGTCTCACAAGGGCTCGACTTAAAGGTGTGTGCACCACATCTCGTCTCTTTTCATTTTTCAAAACCGCGCTGGTCACACCAAGCGTCCTTTGAGCACAGCGCCTCCGAGCCGAGCTAAGCACTTGACTGTTTGCCCGTTCATCTTCACAGCCACCCTTCTGGGGCCTGCTGCTATTAACCTCACTCACCTCCAGCAGCTGTGCAGCACTGGGCCGGGTCTCTGGGTTCTTATCCAACGCTATCTTCAGGAAGTCTCGGAACTCCACAGACCTGGGGGGACAGGTTTAAGGAGGGGGTCCACATCACAGGTGAAAGACATGGGCCATAACACAGCCACCACGTGCCCCGGATTTGGTATCGCCCCAAAACAATACTCCCAAGAACAAAGGGGCCTCTGTGGCCTAAAAGTGGAGACAGGTTCTATGTGACACCCTTCTCATCATAGAAGACAAAGGGAACAGAGACTGAATCCAAGTCCCCATTCCTAGCCCTGAATCATGTGACTGCTGGGCTTCTATTTATGTTCTCCGTGTCCTGGGGCAAAAAGGGATCTCACACTGGCTAAGCGACCTCACTCCCACGTCTCCTATACAAAGTTCAGGCGGGCACTCAGAAAGGCCTGGAGGTGCCCCCTCCCCCACCCCAGCTCCGGCATCCCCCTGACTTTGGAGTCCGCTGAGCCAAGGGCCAGATACTGCACGCCTACACCCCAGTGCCGCACGCCTCAGGTCCCCTGACTTCAGACCCTCTATAAGTATCCAGCTGTTCTCTCTCCTTACCACTTGGAGGGCGTGAGCAGCGTGGGAGGGTCCGACTTGGCAATCTTGAGCAGGACCCGCATGGGGTTGAGCTCGTGGTGTGGGGGCTCAATCTGTGCCATCTCGATCAGCGTGATGCCCAAGGACCAGATGTCAGCCTTGTAGTCGTAGGGCGCGTCCTTCATGGTCTCACAGAGCACCACCTCAGGGGCCATCCTGAGCCAACCAAGGAACAATAAGGGCTCAGAATCGGGCCCCTGCGAGTGCTGCTTGTAGCCTTAGGGTCTGGAACACCGCCAGCTCCACACTGGCAGCGTTTGAAGGCAGTAATTTGAATTACTGGCATCCGTTTGTCTTCCTCAAGGGTCTTGACGAGCCCCTGCCACGGCCTGCTGCAGTTTCTGGAACCTACCACTAGGTGGCAGCAGCAATCCAGAACAGAGTCCTGGGGAAGGGGCAGGTGGGTGAGGGCAGAGGAGGGAAGGTTCCAGCATAAAAACAAGGTGGGACCTTCGGGTAAACCGAACAGGACAGCACAGAGAGCAATGGGGAGGATGGGAGAGAAGAGAAAGGAATAATGGGTGGGGTGAGAGAGAAAGAGTTAAGAGTAATAAGCAAGCCAGAAAGGGGCTGAACACCACAGTGAGTTGTAAAAACAGGACACAAAGCAATCAGATGTGAAACTGAGGAAGAGAGCTGTGGGCTGGGGTGGCGCTCACACGCATGCGCGCGCTGCACGAGTGGGAGCGTGGGTGCTCAGCGCCACACGTCTGCAGACTGAGGCCAAAGCAAGGCTTAGGATGTCCTTCTCTACCAGAACAGCTTTCTTTTCGTGTATGTTTTTAGGTTAGAGTTTTGAAAAAGGAAACGCAACAGGTGAGGCAGGCCGAGGGAGAGTTCTCATGAGGACAGGAAGTGAATTTACCTTGTTCCTCTGCCCCCACCCTAGCTCAGCACTCGGAACTCAGAACATGCGTAAATCAAACCAAGAACCGAAGCCCTTCTCAGGGACTCAGTTTAGTTTATCAATGGGGAGCTTTCCACTGTAAGCCCAGTTTATAAATGAGGTTTGGGGAAACTGAGGAACTTGTCCTAAACAGAGAAGTGGAGTCTGGACCCACACTGAAGGGCTCACTCGGCGGTGGGAGGGCTATACTGGCACCCTGCTCCACAAACAATCCACCCAGAGGGACCACGGGGTCAGGCTTGATAGTCAGTCAGCCTGTCCCTCAATTCCTCAGAGGCCTCATAACTCACCAGTAGGGCGTTCCTATGAAGGAATCTCGTTTCTGCAGAGTTTTCAGGTTCTTGGCAGACACACCAAAATCAGCTGCAGGATAAAAACCTCAGATAAGACAGCTGAAGGCCTCATCTCCACCCAAGTCCTAGGTGTGGGCTCGGGATGCTCGCGCCAGAGTCAGGGATGCACCCTACGTGACGTTTTTTATGCAACTAACGAGAGAGCTAAAATGGAAGCGAGCTTGCTGCTGAGCTGGGCACTCTGACAATAAATCACAAGAGCCTTTGAAAAAGCCAGATTCGGGTGGGGCGGTGGAGTCCTGGAACTCGCTCTGTAGACCAAGCTCGAGCTCACAGAGATCTGCCTGCCTCTGCCTTCCAAGTGCTGGGATTACTGGCATGTGCCACCACTTGACTTTTTTTTTCTTAGCTTTTTCAAGAAGGATTTAAAGATGGTCTCTCTCTCTCTCTCTCTCTCTCTCTCTCTCTCTCTCTCTCTCTCTCACACACACACACACACACTAAGGTAGTAAAGTAAGAGAGGTAAAACAGCCCAGTGGTGTTGAATGCTTGTAATCCGAGCACTTGGGAGACCAACAGGAGGAGTGAGAGTTCAAGAACAGCCCGAAGAACAGAGCAATACGCTATAAACACACACACACACACACACACACACACACATACACACACACATGCATGCACATAAAAAAAAACCCATTACACAAAGTACTTGCCTAGCATGCACAGCACTGTGGATCTGTTCCCTAGCACAGCAATTTTAAATATCACGAAGAACGCTTCACATAAAGTACTTTATTTATACACTTATTGGTACGTGATTACTATTATCAGGTTAACGGAGCAAAGAAGGTTGCACAGTAGTCCATGCTACACGGACATAACCATGCTCACCACAGAAGCACAAACACACACTGAACGGCCTCGAAGGAAAAGCGACAGGACGCTTCATTGGAGTGGGTGGTTTGACAGGACACGGCGCCTTCCACTTGCTGGATTATGAAACTTTGCTATGATAAATACGTGTGATTTTCAGGACTAAGAAAAATAAATCAGTAAGATTTCTCTTTAAACACGCCCAATACATCAGCATGCCTCCCACACCCAGGATGAAGAGAAGGATCTAGAAGGGGAAGTGTCTTCCAGGCACCTGCCTTAGAGGCCACATTTCTTGGTGGCCAAGCTGCGCTCTGGAGATGGCGCTCAGCTGGAGGATGGTGACTTCTCCTAAGAACTCCACCAGACTTCCACCAGACTCACAGCTTCAAACCAGAAGGGAGCCCAGGCAGAGTGGGGTGCCAGCTTCTCTTGGCTGGGCTCCTTCAAGACTCCCCAGGCACCTTCAGGAGCCAGGCTGGCTGGAGAAGAACCACAGGGAACACAGAGGCAAACCCAGCCCTGGACTATACCAGGCTCAGTCAGGGAAACAGAGAGAAGCCAATCAATAGAAGCTTTTTCAGCTGGAGGGAGGGAGGTAAAGGAGAGGGTGAGGACATAGGGGTGTTAATAGGGTGTGACCTGGGAAGCAGTCTGGGAGTGAGGGAAGGAGGGGTCACCTAGGGGAGGCATAGGGGAGGGTCCGAGGCACCCATTCTTTTAAGACCAACACATATGAGCATCCTAATGTTCCAGGTGCCACCCAGTGCGGAGATGGCCTTCCCGCCAGGCCACTTGTGCAGACTGTGACACATTTGACGAATCTGGTGGGATTCCTGGGTGCACAACTGGAGGACAGTATTGTGTGGGGCAGGATTAGAGAGGACACAATTGAAGGCAGGATTCCTGGGATAGGACTCCTGGGGCAACAGTTGGGGGACAGGATTCTCACTGATGAGGGACGGCAAAGGGCCAGGTGCTGGGCACTGGGGCCATTGGGTTGGTCAAGATCTAAGGGAGAGCCAGGCAGTGGTGGCGCACGCCTTTAATTCCAGCACTCGGGAGGCAGAGGCAGGCGGATCTCTGTGAGTTCGAG
>NC_022014.1:54010768-54012593 GCF_000317375.1 Microtus ochrogaster | reverse complement strand
AAAAAAAAAAAAAAAAAAAAAAAAAAAAAAAAAAAATCTAAGGGAGACATTTCTGAGGCAGAACTGAAAGGCAGGGGAAACTCCCTCCAGGGACACAAGGAGAGAGAGGAGAACCCTTCTGAACCATCTGGTGGGAATCCCTCACCAGCGGCTGAACAAGAACATTCATTCCAGAACAGCTAACTCACTGTTCAAGGACTTCCTCCGCTGCCAACCTAAAGAGGCAGTTTTCTAGGGATCTCACCAGAAGGCACATTTACAGGGAACGGCACACAACCCACACCCTAGTATATAGCCTTGACAGCGCCTCATTTGACCTTATCTGGTTCTATGCCCATCCAAGGAATCTCCAGAGCTACCACATGCTGGTGGGTTTTATGTCAACTTGACACAGTTAGGGTCATCTTGGAAAGAGAGACCTCGGTTGGAAAAAAAAAATGCCTCCATTCAGATTGCCTGTGGGGAAGTCTGTAGAGTATTTATTAATTATTATTATTAATGGTTGATATGGGGGGCTGGCCCATGGATGGGGTGTCACCCCTAGGCTGTAGATCCTGGGTTCTATAAGAAAGCGGACTGAACAAGCCATGATGAGCAGGTCAGTGGGCACCCCTCCATGGCCTCTGCATCAGCTCCTACTCTAGGCTCCTGCCCACTTCTCTGGATGATGGACTACGAGCTGTAAGATGAAATCAATGCCCTGACCCCCAAGGTGCTTGGCCATGGTGTTTCATCACAGCAACAGAACCCTAACTAAGACGCACCACACAGATCTCTCTTAGTGAGAGAGAGGACCTTTCTTTTTCTCAGCAACCTTCTGAGGTGTATCTTGTCACCAAAGGGTGAACACTGCCAATTCTAAGACAGTTAATTGCTTCCTCTCCCTGGAGGAGCCATGCCTATACTTTGGGGTATGTATGTCTTACTGAAGGTGAGAAGCCCACACCCATACTCCCAGACTTCTGAATGTATCTTAACTCTCTTAGAACACTGGTGTCTGTGTGTCTCTGTGTCTGTGTGAGCTTTGGAGCATTCCACATGTATAGCACAGAGGGCAACTTGTAAGAGTCAGCGCTCCTCTTCCACCACGTGAATCCCAGGAATGGAACCGTGGTCATCGGGGTTGGCAGCAACACACACAAGCACGCATGCACGCACGCACGCACGCACGCATGCACGCACGCACGCATGCACGCACGCACGCATGCACGCACGCACGCATGCACGCACGCACGCACGCACGGCCAATCCTCTTCTACGCATCTCCGTTCTCTCACCTCTCACGCTGACTCCACTCCAGGCAGTCTTTATAATCACAGACTACCGTATAGACGGACTAGTCCTGAGATTCTTTCCCTCACTGAAGCCACGAACCCGGGCTAGGGGACTCTCCGGGCTACAGAGAGGAAGCGGTATGGAGCCGTCTGTTCCCTTAACACTTAGCCCCAGGCATTAGAAACGAGCAGGAGCTCGTTGGGGCTGGGGAGTGGAAGAGCTAGGTGGAGGGCCACGAGGGACAGGATAATGTGTCGTTCCCACAGTGACACAGGAATGCTGACCCTTGATTCTTTGGAGCTCATCTGGGGGTTGTCCCTAGGATTAAATCGACACATCTGCAAAATGACTCTGCTCCCTAGGTCATCATGACTGCTTCATACAGGAGCCCAAGGAAAGGACCACCCTGAGAACTCGAGGTCTCGAAAGGCCCAGATGAGCAAGCCTCTCCTGGGAGTGGCCATGAAGCAGCTTTCTGCTTGGGCAATGCAGACTGGATTGCACTGCTCTCTCTCTCTCTCTCTCTCTCTCTCTCTCTCTCTCTCTCTCT
>NC_022014.1:54009923-54010668 GCF_000317375.1 Microtus ochrogaster | reverse complement strand
GGGGGGGGGGGCTGCTTAGCTTGGAGAGGAGTCCCTCAAGGGTTCCCAGAAAGAATGAGGACTGGACTTTCCTTCCTACTGGGTCAGCCTGGGTACTGTTTCCCCACAAACATTCCCTAGGGAGAAGATTCCAGAAACTGGCAGTTCCGTTGGACTCCCACTTCCCTGGGCCTTGCCACACCTTTTTCAAGAGAGAAGGGGAAATGGGAAACCATCCACTTCCACAATGACAAGCTGGCCCAGGGCCCTCCCGGAAGCAGGCACCAAGTCAATTTAGGGTAGTAGTTACTTCTTCCTCTTCACAGAAGGGGCCTAGTGTGGGGGTTGGGAGAGGAAAGGCAGAGGTGGCTGCTCCTGGAGCCCAGCACCTCAGGCTTCTCCTGGACTGGACACTGATGGGGGGTGACCTATGCTTCCTGGTTGGACTTCATGAGGGAATCCCCTGAGGGGGTGGGGGACATCTTGGGTTTTGACTCACCTCTTCTCACAACAGCATGGTTCTCTCTGCATTTCTGAGTAAGTTAGAAACAAGTCAGCAGGGTCACAGACTCCCCGATAGACTGTAGCTCAGGGACTCTTTGCACCACACATCTGGAGCAAGAAAGCCAAGAGAACATGGAACATGCTCACAGTCAAGGCAAAGGAGCACAGTCAAGGCCAGAGGAGCACAGACACAGCAGGGGAGCACAGTCACAGCTAAGGGAGCACAGACACAGCAGGGGAGCACAGACACAGCAGGGGAGCA
>NC_022014.1:53998594-54009278 GCF_000317375.1 Microtus ochrogaster | reverse complement strand
ACAGACACAGCCAGGGGAGCACAGACACAGCAGGGGAGCACAGACACAGCAGGGGAGGACAGACACAGCCAGGGGAGCACAGTCACATATAACTGAGCACAGTGACATCTAAGGGAGCACATAAACTTTGCTGGAAAGTCTTTGCTTATGAACCCCCAACACACACACACACACACACACACACACACACACACACACACACACACACCACAGAGTTTTAGTTACGTGCTGTCAATACCAGTCTAGAACTATTATATGGGACATTTTAGAAGTAAATCATAAGTCTTTTTGGGGGAAGGGGTTAAAGACAGGGTTTTTCTGTGTAACAGCCCTGGCTGTCCTGGAACTAGCTTTTGTAGACCCGGCTGGTCTCAAACTCACAAAGATCCACCTGTCTCTGCCTCTCGAGTGCCGAGATTAAAGGCATGTGCCTCCACCATCCATTAAGTCATAAATATTAAATAACGTTCATTACATTACATAATTATAGTTCTATTTTACCACTAAATATTGTTCTTAATCTCTTATGTGCCTAATTTATAAACTAAAGTTGTCACCGTGTATGACTAGGAAAAACATACCATGTAGAGGGTCCTGAACCCCTTGTGCTGTCAGGTACTCACTGTGTCTTGGATTGTCTCCCCTATGGGTAACCATGGATGCTGGATGTTTGGCTTTTTTTATTTTATTTTTTATGTATGAATGTTTGGCGGCATGTATGTAGTATGTATGTATGTATGTATGTGCAACCCTGCATGCCCGGTGCCTCCAGAGTGAGAGGAGGACCCCCTGAAACTGGAGTTACAGGTGCTTGTGGGAAGCCAGGTGGGTGCTGGGAACTGAACCCAGGTCTCCTGCAAGAGTAGTAAGTATCCTTAACTACTGAGCCATCTCCCCTGCTCCGCATTCCTTATTTGATCTTATTTGTGTTATCTTAGGGTGTGAGGGGAGGGTGAGTGCCGTGGTGTACACGTGGAGTTGCAAGGACAAACGTGCCAGGGACAGTTCTCTTTCCACCATGTAGGTCCCAGGGAGAGAACTCAGATCACTGGGGTAGGCAAGCCATCTCAGAGGCCCCAATCTTGCTTTTGGCGGTAATTCTGGTTCTGGCTACAGATGTCTACAAACAGATCTAGAGTACAAATAGATATCTGTTTCTAGAAGCATCTCTCAGAAGACTGACAAAATGGAAGTACCTGAACTCACTACTGAAGTGTGGAGGCAAGCGGTCAAGTCATGCTGCTCCTCAGCTATGAAACAGCATGCAGTCCTAGAAAGGAAGCAAGACTGCAGCTTACCTGTAACACTCTGAGACAGACTGCACACACACGATTCCAGAGGCATGTGAAGAACATGTGTACCTCTTGAACCCATAGTAGTCACCCCCTAGATGTGGGGTTTGGGTGGGGGCAGAGCACAGAGGTCCTTAATCTATTTACTCTTTCTCTTGACACAATTTTATTCTTTAAAACATCTTTAATGGCGCGCACTGCTTTCGCGGTTTAGAAAATAGAAACATATCTAGCATGCTATGGGGGGAGGTTCTCTTATGTAAAACCCAGGATGTGGTGAAGGACTCTGCGCTCTGCTGCAGGGTGTGCATGGTGGGAGCTGGAGGGGGGAGCTGGGCATGTGTGAGCTAAAGGAGACTTCACAGCCCAGCAGCTCCCCAGGCGTCAGGAGCTGACATGCTCCTCCTGGGATGACTGGCTGCTGGCTGGAACCACGATGTGACACATTTACTATCCAGCCTAGAGCTAGCACAGGTGACCTGGTCTGCACATGTATGAAATAATGGTGCCTGTGAGCAACGCTTGAGGATGTGGCGAATAGGCCGATGCTGTTGCCTCTAAAGAGCAGACAAGAACTTCCTGTCGAGCACAGAAAGACAAAATCTGCACGGTCCCACTTCTATGAGGCTCTCCCAGAAGTAAGGTGTGGTGGAGGGAGCCACGAGGGAGGAGGGGTGAGGAGGGTGTGGTGGAGGGGAGCCAGAAGGGAGGAGGGGTGAGTAGGGTGGGATGAGGAAGCTGGGAGGGGGAGAGGGGAGTAAGGTGTGGTGGTGGGGAGCCATGAGGGTGGAGAGGTGAGTAGGATGTGGTGGTGGGGAGCTAGAAGGAAGGAGGGGTGAGTAGGGTGGGTTGGGGAGCTGGGAGAGAGAAGGGGTGAGTAGGGTGGGGGAGCCAGGAGGAAGGAAGGTGGGGTAAGTGGAGTCAGGAAGGAGGAGGGGTGAGTAGGGTGGTGGGGGAGCCAGGAGAGAGGAGGGGTGAGTAGGGTGGTGGGGGAGCCAGGAGAGAAGAGGGGTGAGTAGGGTGGTGGGGAGAGCCAGGAGGGAGGAAGGGTGAGTAAGGTGGGGTAGGGGGAGTTAGGAGGGAGGAGGGGTGAGTAGGGTGGGATGGTAGGAGTCAGGAGGGAGAAGGGGTGAGGGTGGTACATGGTGGAGCCGCTAAAGCTCTAAGGCAGGGACTACAGTTGACAATAACTGACTATCACAAAATCAGATCAATTTAAAATGTTCTTCTAAGAAACACTGAGCAGCTGAGGTAATGGCCATGGCAACTACTGTCTGACCATGTCATCATGCATTCCATAAGTGTGTGTATTTCTTGTGTTTCAGCTAAACAAAAAAAAAAAAATTAAAAAGTCTAGGGCAAGGGATACAGCTAAGTAAAAGTGCATCCCTCTACCCAGCATGCCCCGGGCTTGAGCCCCAGCACCCCCCCCCACACACACACAAACACAACTGAACAAAGACTCACAGACATTAGTTTCTCCTGAATTCACACACAGGTCATTTCTGACTCCTCACCACCAGTGGTGTGAAGATGAATACCTTGAGGCTCCTGACCGCTCCCCTCCCCATGGCTCCACCCCTATCTCCTTCCTTAAGCCCTCACTAAGTCGCCCTGGCTGGCCTGTTACTTGCTGTGTAGACCAGGCTAGCTTCTAAAACTGCCTGCCTCTACTCTACCTCCTGAGTGATGGGATTAAAGGCAAGTTCCACTACTCCCAAACATTTGAAGTACTTTTTATACATGTATAAATATTATCTTCTCTTGAGTATTAAAACATTTCATGCACAGACATGAAAACAGTTAAGCTGAAATGTCTGAAGATACATTTGACCCCAGGTGATCAACACAGACACAAGACACAACGGCTTCCCATCAGGAACCAGAAAGTGTGGAGAGAATTCGGTACCCAGTGGGGGTGGCACCATTACAACCGCTACACAGTCACCTGGAGCCCGAGGGCTCCCACCACACTGCATGGTGAAAACTGTCCCATCCAAAACACCACATGACAGTAGCCAGGCCTCTCACGGGGCTGACAGGGAAGCAAGCCTAGAGAAACAAGGCCGTGACCTGCTGCACCAGGGGAGAGAAAAGGACTGCCCTGCCCAGGGCTCCCAAGGGCCTCCTTCCTGTGGATTATGGAGATGGTGGCAGCAGCCAGTGGCCTGGCTAGGTTCATGGGCAGGAGCTGTCTCCCAATTACAGGATGGTTTGCCCTCCTGGGGGTGTCCTGGGGGCAACAGTACCAGGCAGGAAGGTGACAAGATGCTAACGTGACAGATCACAGGCACACTGAGTCACTCCTCTGGGCCTCAATCTGCTAATGACGCCTTTGTTATCCCGTCATGAAACTGGAAGCGCTACACTACTGTGACCAGTCTTCTGCTTTACTTTCTGTAGGTTTGAGGGCAACTACATGTGACCTCTTAACGAAGCCTGTTTGGTCACAGGCTCCCCATTATCTTCAGCTCCTTACGGTTGCCTTCTCTGCCTCTCTCCTCCCTGTATCACCCCATCCTTAACTGCACAGTCTCCTTGCTTCCTGCTCTGAGCCTTCATGATTCCCAGGGGCTGAGATTGCTTGTTTCTCTGGCCAGATCCTCTTTCCACCCACCATACTAACACTGAATGGAAGGAGGACTTCCTCAGTGCCCCCCTGACCCCTCCCCCCCATGACAGAGACAAACTGGAAGCTGAGCCAATCAAAGCCCTTCGCTGGCATCACTGACACTGCGACCTCCAATGGTTTCTGGTGGGAAATGTGGAACTAGATGTCATCAGAATCTTCCAAGGTTGGGGTTCCCTGGAAAGGCAGAAGTCAGGGAGGCCTGCGGCTCTAACCAACCACATACTCCTAGCTGCCTCTTTCCCCCAGTTTGGTCCTAAGAGACAAAGCATTGACTGTCTGACTTCAACACGGGAGATGGGCATATTTACCACATGTCCCAAAAGAGTCTACAAGGGGGAGTGGCTTGCACGTTAGCTCTGCAGCCAGACGCTCTGAGTTGAACCCTAGCTGTCCCTCTTGCTAGCTGTGTGTCACTGGGTAAGAGAGAATTAACCTCTCTAGGCTACAAAGTCCCCCTCTGTAAAATGCAGGCGGTGGCCTTTGAGGATGAAATGAGCGACCAGGTCCTCAACCCTGGCCCACAGCGCAGCAGCTACTGTACCCCTTAACTGCAATTCAGCTTTCCATAGTTTCAGTTTGTTACTTATGGTCAGCCTGAAACATTATCAACCTTGGGGGGGGGGGGAATGATCACGTGCTGACTAGTTTTATGTCAACTTGGCACAAACCAGAGTTATCTGAAAGGAGAGACAGTAAATTGAGAAAATGCCTTCATAAAACCCGGCTGTAGGACTGGGCAGGGCGCACACCTTTAATCTCAGCACTGGGGAGGCAGAGGCCAGTGGCTCTCTTGAGTTCGAGGCCAGCCTGGTCATATTTCCTGAATTCCTGAGTTCCACCTCTGCATCAGCTCCTGCCTCCAGGATCCTACTCTGTCTGAGTTCCTGTCCTGACTTCCTTCAGTGATAAACAGTGCTGTGTAAGTCAAATGAACCCTTTCCTCCCCAATTTGCTTTGGTCATGTTTTGTCATAGCAATAGTAACCATGACTAGGACAGACTACAGTCATGTGACCTTTGTTACAGTAGCCCTGAGGTGACCTGTTGTATCATTTCTTTTTGTTGAAATCCAGTCTAATTCACGAATGAAACTTTGCTGTAGGGGTGTGTGTGTGTGTAGGAGAAACCTAGCCTACAGAAGATTTGGGGCTATCTGGGCTTCTGGGCATGCCCTCAGGAGCATGGGTGTATTCTTGTAGAAAAGTGGGGGAGGATATTGATGGTGAAGACCCAGGACCCCAATCTCCCGGAGCAGGAGTTGGGGTGCTGGACTGAGGTAAAGAAGGGCATGAGAGGCAGGTGACTGACTCCCAGTGGGGCTCCTAGGCAGGCCTCTGGCATAGCAGGGAGCCTCTCTGAGTCAGGACCCTTACATAACCAGACTGAAGGAGCGATGGCAATGATGGGCAGGACTGTTATCAACTTCCAACTGCTCTAGGCTCGGGTCGAGCATCTAGACTGTTGGATAGTTAACACTTTTGCCCGGCACTTGAAAAACCTTGGAAGCTGTAGGATTCACCTCGTCTTCCCGAAGGAGCACCCGGGGAAGGCAGGCAGGGGCTTGGAGAGTGGAGACCCTCATCTCACAGCTGTCACCAGGACAGAGGCCACGTTTGCTGGCGCTCTCAGCCGTGCAGGGCTGACAGGGTGGAATGCGGCATTGTCACCCCCGCTCCCAGGTAGCATGACTGTAGGAAACCAGGCTCAAAAGGTGACCTGCCTCTTTGGGAACAATGCAGAGCCTTTAGTTCCAGAGGCCACACCCTGCCAATATCCCAGCACCCTGCGCCTGCAGATTTTCTCTCTCCACAGACGTGGATCCAACTGTGAGTCGAGAATGGGGCAGCTGGAGCCTTGCTGGACTTGACAACAGAGAGAAGCGCAGGGGAAGGAAACCTGAGACTCCCGCAAATACTTGACCCCAAGGTAGGAGCAGGTGCCGAGCACCTGCCCAATAGACGGTGCTGTCACTTAACCTTACAGTCACCATAGCCCTTCAAGGAGGACCCACTGTTATACCCACACTGCTAATAAACGCTGGGTTCTTAATGGCTAATACTCATCTTTGGACCACATGACAGAAGCGGCAGAGCCAGGATTCGAACCAGGTTTGTCAGAGTCTGGCAACTCCACTTTGCAACCCTATTCTTCTCACGCATGGCACATGGTACAGATATCATTTCCTACACCTACACCCTTCCCTGGGAGAAAGAAGAGCCAAGCAATTCTCCAGGACACTCTGAGCTATACAGAGATATGAGGGACTGAGAGGGACCCCAAAGAACTCTAAGTCTGTGGACCTGGCTTTGTTCTTGTCAGCTGTGTGTTCCAGGACTGACCCTTACCCTCTCTGAGCCCTCTACCAAATGCTTCAGAGCACACCTCTGACAGACTATGCCCATTCTGCTCCCACCCTCACATTACCGCCACAGTTCTCATGGGGGCTCCGTGGTACTGCTGCTGCTTCTTCTTTTAAAAAAGATGTATTTATTATTTATTTATTATATATAGTGTTCTGCCTGCTGGTGTCCTGGCATGCCAGAAGAGGGCACCAGATCTCATTACAGATGGTTGTGAGCCACCATGTGGTTGCTGAGAACTGAACTCAGGACCTCTGGAAGAGCAGTCAGTGGCTGAGCCACCTCTCCAGCCCAGTACTGCTTCTTACAGATCCCTAACACCCCAAGGCACCCCCTAGAGGAAGGACAAAGGGAACGGAGCAGTGAATAAGACATTACTGGGCAGTGGAGCTAGATGCTATCACTTGGCCCAGAACTGAGGTGCCACCCTCTACTCTCCACCTGCACCCCGAGTCCGGCGGCTACTAGGATGCATGCACAAGTTCCGATGGGCACCTTGGACCAACGTGGTGGATGTGACCAGATAAAGAGGTCAGAGGTGCTTCCAGGCTATCTCACCTGACCCGTGCTGTGCCTGTGGACTGTGTGATAAGCATGCGCTGTCCATCAAATGGCAGAATTACAGGCGTGTTACTTAATGGTGCTGCAGGAAAGACAAGCGCTCAGAGCCACACCTCTGGGGAATGACAATGGGAAGCAGAAGGAGCAGAGGGTGCACACGTGGTGCTTGGCTAAAAACTCAAGAAGAAGCCGGGTGTGGTGGTGCACACCTTTGGTCCCAGCACTCAGGGAGGCAGGGGCAGGTGGATCTCTGTGAGTTCGAGGTCAGCCTGGTCTACAGAGCGAGTTCCAGGACTGTGAGGGCTACACAGAGAAACCCTGTCTCGGAAAACAAAGCAAACATCAATTTTGATACTCAGTTTACCTTCCATCACACTCATGGGTGCATCCGTGGACTGGACCAATAATGTACTGGAAATATTCAGGGGAACCTGATGGCTCAGTGGGTGAAATGTTTAGATGCAGGATCTTCCCCATTTGAGTTTGTCAAACTGGAAGCTAGGGCCAAGCTCTGGCATCATGGGCTACTGCATATACTACACGGTGCTTGCCAGCATCCCTGGCCTCGGCTCACAAGGTTCAAGCAACACCTTCACCCCATTTGTCTCTGTGATGCCAAATGGTCCCTGACCCCGGTTGAAAAGCCACTAGAATATCCTGTGGTCCAAGGATGCAGGGGAGAACCGTTGGGACCCTGTGGGATTGAGGAGTCCATACAGGCCTAGGGCCCTTCCTGCTGCAAAGGCCAAGTGACCCCACGGGCCAGGACCTGCAGTTAGACATCTCTTGCCCCTCAAGCCATCATCCAGAAGCCCTTCTTACCCAGCCTGATGTCCCCCTCAAGGGTCATAAGCACATTTCCGGCTTTCAGGTCACGGTGGATGATCTTCTTGCCATGCAGGAAGTTGAGCGCCTCCAGCATCTGGCGGCAGACGACCTGAATCTGGGGCTCCGTGAGGCCTCGGTCTAGCTCTGGAAAAGAGAAGCACTCTTGTCACTGAGTGGCACTCGCCGGGCCAGCACCAGGCTCTTTCTCAGATGCCACCTGACCCTAAGGCACAGAAGTGGCCACCAAGGATCAGAGGTCATTTGCTGAAGGACACTTTGGAGACCCAAAGCTTCAGAATTTGGGTTCACGAAGAGCATGCAGAGATGCAGAGTATATGCGGCAGGGCTCGGGTGCCTTGGTTCATCTTGCTATGGCAAATGATATAGAAGGGACTCATGGCTTTGCAGGCTGTAAGTCCCAACCACATGACATCACTTATGAAGTCCTTGTGCTGTGCCGCACGGCAAGACAGCAAGTGTGCCACTCATGACCCCATGGGGGCTGCCTCCCGACCTTATCCAACCCTAACTCCCTCCCAGAGGCCCATCTCCAAACTCTATTTGTGGGTGAATCAAAGGGTTAAGTTTGCAGCACATGGGTTTGGGGGCACATGTTCAAGCCACAGCACAGAGTGGGTGCTTCTCAGGGGTCAGGGCTTGGTGTGGATGCAGGGTGATGCTTAGGACAGGGTGGGTAGAGCACAGACCAGCCAGGATATACAGCAATCCCATCTGAGTGAATAGGAGCCCTAGAGGCAGGAGTGTGTGACCGTGGAACACATGCAGCCCAGGCCAAGGACCCAGAAGAAGCAAGGCTTGGAAGCTGCCATGGTGGGTGGGAGCATCAGGAGATGTAGTAGGGGCCAGAGTCACCAGGTCAGCCACCAGGAGCCTTCTGCATGTTAGCTGGGAACTCTTCCCACCATAGAGTGTCTGGAGCAGAGCTCACCTCTGAGGTTCAAGGATTAATAGACCTGAGGAGGTGGGGAACAGGAAGAACATTCTAGAAAAGGAAATGAATGGTTGTGCTGAAGACACAGTATAGCGTGACTATCAAGTCAGGATATATGTCAGGGAAGGTGGCAGAGGCTGAAGACCAGCGGGGCCTGACAGAACAGGATTGTGTGTCCTTTCTGTTGGTGGCTGCATGTAGCTGGGTATTCAATCTGAAATCTATAGGTGGGTCTGGGTAGCCAGGCATGCCATTGGGTTTGTACTTAAGAGTGTCCCTCTAGGGGCTGGAGCGATGGCACACAGATGTAATTCCAGCTTTGGAGGTGGAAGCAGAAGCATGAGAATTAGTTAAGAAGTCAGCACACAGACCATACATACACACAATCCACATACATGTACACACATACACACACACAAATAAACAAGAGGTCCTATTTTCAGATTTATAACCAAAGATTAATGAGATGGATCATGGGCATGCAGAGACTGGTCACAAAGCACTCCAGTTTAGGGTAAGGCTTGATTGTCCCCCAAAGGCTCATGTGCTGGTGGTCTCTGGTGTGGGAGTGTGTGTAGGTGGTAGAGCCTTTATGAGGCAGGGCCTAAGTCAAGGTAAATAGGTAAAGGGAGCCCCACCACCAGAAGGAATATCTGGCCTAGGCGTTACAAAAAGAACAAGGGGGGCCGGGCGGTGGTGGCGCACGCCTTTAATCCCAGCACTCGGGAGGCAGAGGCAGGCGGATCTCTGTGAGTTCAAGGCCAGCCTGGTCTACAAAGGGAGTTCCAGGACAGGCTCCAAAGCTACAGAGAAACCCTGTCTCCCAAGTGCTGTTATTAATGGTGTGTTTCACCACTGCCCAGCAATTTCTGTTCTTTATAACTCATCCAGCTACATGTGTTCTGTGATAGCACCAGTAACAGATTAAGACACTTGGGTATCCCACTCAGTGCCATGTAGAAGGCATAATACATAATTCTTTTTGTTTTGTTTTGTTTTTGTTTTTTGTTTTCCGAGACAGGGTTTCTCTGTATAACAGTCCTGGCTGTCCTGGAACTCCCTCTGTAGACCAGGCTGGCCTTGAACTCACAGAGATCGCTTGCCTCTGCCTACCAAGTACAGGGATTAAAGGCATGCACCACTACTTCCCAGCTGTGGTAATGTACAGTCTTACGGTTAAGAAGGTCAAAAGGGTAAGCGGTCAATATAAAGACACACAGCATCTTGAACAGGAAGTGCTAATCCTCCTTTGGGAGCAGGGAGCTAGAGGGGAGGGAGGGACTGGTCAGAGCTGGCCAGGAGTACATACAGGATTCAGGGCAGGTCTTGCATTACTAGTGGCTAAAAAAAGACTTACCCAGCATGATGGCATCCACAGCTCCCCCAGGGCAGAATTCAATCATGATCTGTAATAAACAAAGCAGAGCAGGGGTCAGGGGCCACGGTGGGCCGGGGAAGTATCCATCTGCCAGTTCCCACCCCCACAGGAGCCTCTGATACCCAGAGAGGATGCTACAGGTGCTTTATTTTTCCAAAAAGAAAAACCAAGTTGCCAAAAAACCCAAAGCTTCAGCGGCCAGGCCTAATGCCCAGCATGCCCCTCCAGCCACCTGGAGTCAACCCTGCTTCCTACACCATCCTACTTCCTCTGTCCTGAGGCCAAGAGTCTCAGAGAACCTCCTTACCAAATCCAGAGTGGCCACAGCCTCACAGAACCCTACGCCAAAGCCACCTGTCAGAGCTCTACCCAAGCTGACAGGCCATCAGAATATCAGGGCTTGGGGCTGGGGGATCAGCCACAGACCCAGAAAGAAGTGTGTTCCACAAAAATGGGTAGCAGATGCTAGACTGGGCAGCTGGTTTTCTAACCCCCCACAACATTTGTCCATTCATCCGCCCAGCTATCCACTATCCACTCACCCATCCATCGATTCACCCATCCATCGATTTACCCATCCATCCATCCACCCATCCATCCATCGATTCACCCATCCATCCATCGATTCACCCATCCATCCATCGATTCACCCATCCATCCATCGATTCACCCATCCATCCAT
>NC_022014.1:53993858-53998494 GCF_000317375.1 Microtus ochrogaster | reverse complement strand
ACCCATCCATCCATCGATTCACCCATCCATCCATCGATTCACCCATCCATCCATCGATTCACCCATCCATCCATCGATTCACCCATCCATCCATCCATCCATCCATCCATCCATCCATCCATCCATCCATCCATCCTCCCACCCACCCACCCAGCCAGCCAGTCGTCAAGCACACAGACCTAACTGCACACCCAATGGATGACAGGCCAAAGGAAAACCAGCAGCAGCTGGTACAGGGGATTGAAGGGCAGTGCACAGTGATCTCTTCCTGGCTCACTCCCATGCTTGCTCTTCCTGAAGCACTCTGAGCAGACCTTTGTCATCTTCCCTGAGTGGAGACACCATCATCGTGAACACCTATGGCTACCTTCCAGCTCCAGTCTCTATGGCGTGACTCAACAGGGGCAGAGTCAGGATCGTGGGCCACCAAGGAAGCTGGATCTCTCTAAACAGGAAAGCTGCATTCATCCATGACCCAGGGGGCCCCCACCAGCCCTCCAACACAGATAGAGAAGGTACTTCAGGAGGACGATGGGTCCCAGTCTGACCTTCTAGATCAGTGGATCCCAACCTTCTTAATGCTGTGACCTTTAATACAGTCCCTCATGTTGTGGTGACCCCCAGGCATAAAATTATTTTCATTCCTACTTCATAACTGTATTTTTGCTACTCTTATGAATTGCACTGTAAACATCTGTGGGTTTTGATAGTCTTAGGTGACCCCCGTGAAAGGATCTTTTGACTTCTAAAGCGTTGTGACACCAGGTTGAGAACCGCTGTTCTAGAGGCTTCTGGGTAATGTGAAGATGAGGATGGAATGAGAAAGGGCTTTGGAGACAGCTACAGCTGGGCCCACACCCCAGCCCCACATCACCTTAAGGTGCCTTCAACTATCTGGATCATTCCCTTAGCTCTAAAAGGGACTGCTGTGGTTCTTCCCCCACTGGGCTGATGAGCGATGAGCCAGGACGGGACCCACAGAAGGTCAATGGACTGCAATGAAGGGTGAGCGCTCCTGGAAAGTCAAGTGGGGCGTGAGCTGGGCGAGCAACAGGAGAGGAGCAGCAGGTTTTAGACAGTCCTGACCCTGTCAACCCCACCACAAGCCATAGAGAAAGCTGCCACAGAGAGAGGTCACTTGTCTGTTTGCACACCGCTGCCCACAGAACGAAAGGACGTGGCTCGGAAACAGCTAGGTCACTTTGTCGGTCCATTAACATTAAACTGATCTTGTTAGACTCTCTCTGATCTGACAACAATGCCTCAGGGAAGTATTCAGCTGCAGATCTGGTATACCAGAGAAGGAAAACCACCACCACTCACTCATCCACCCACCCAGTCACCCATCCACCCACCTACCCACCCAGCCACCTGCCCACCCAATCACTCACTCACTCACTCACCCATCCACCCACACTCATGCACTCAATCATCTACCCATTTGGTGTGGGAGAATGGTCTGTATTCTGTCAATTATATTTTAAATAAACTCTGACTGGTCAGTAGCCAGGCAGGAAGTATAGGCGGGACAACCAGACAGGAAGTAGAGGTGGGTCAATGAGAACAGGAGTATTCTGGGAAGAAGGAAGCTTTTTCTGCAGTTGTGAGCCTGTCACAGAAGAAGCAAGATGTGACTGCCTCACTGAAAAAGGTAGCGAGCCACGTGGCTATCATAGGCAAGAATAATGGTCTAATATAAGTTATAAGAGTTAATAAGAAGCCTGAGCTAATGGGCCAATCAGTTTATAGTTAATGTAGACCTTTGTGTGATTTCTTTGGGACTTAACAATTGCAGGAACCAGGCAGGACAGAAAACTCAGTCAACACCCATTCACCCAGCCACCCACTCATTCACCCACCCACTCACCCACTCATTCACCCACTCACTCACCCACCCACCCAAACTCCTAGGCAGCAGAAAATTGCAGGCGGACTTTTCAGCGTCACACAGCACCCTGCCTGTAATCTCCACAAAGACCCAGGGACTCTGTCAACCCCTGGGAAAATCAACCAGAGAGCAATGGTGGGAAAGATATACATCCTTGTCACTATGCAGGGGCAGTAGGTGAGATGGTCGGGTGGCTGGCACCCTCTCCCCTCTCAGCAACACCAAGTTGACCCCCCTGCTATTGTGATCCTCTATGGGGCTTGGGATCTGTTTTATTCTGTTTGTTTTCAGACATAGTCTCACCTATATATACCTCTGACTGACCTGGAACTCACTCTGTAGACCAGACTGGCTTTGCACTCACAAAGATTCACCTGCCTCTGCCTCCCAAATGCTGGGATTAAAGGCGTGCGCCACCAAGCCCAGCTGTGTTTGAGACTCCATGAAAGCTATATGTGATATATGTCAAGTTGTCGCTCGATACAATCACATTGGAAATCACATGGGAAGAGGGCCTCAGTGAGAGACTTCTGGATCAGGTGGCCTGTGGACATGTCTTGTGGTTTGTCTTGTCTGCGTTAACTACTGCGAGCAGCACCATCCCCCATGGGTTGGTCCCTGCCTTGCAGAAGAATAGAGAGAGAGAGCTGAACACAAGCATGCATGTGCTCCTTCTCTCTCTGCTCCTGGCCAGCAGCTGCTTCAAGTTCCTGCTGCGTTAACTTCCCTACAACGATGAAGTGTAACCTGGAATCATGAGCTGGAATAAACCCTTTCTCCTCTAAGTTGCTTTCGTCAGGGTGTTTTAACAGCAGGAACAGGAAACAAAACCACAACACCATCCTCTTCTTACTCAGAAAAAGGCAAAACAGGGCAATCTCTGCCAGCAGTCTGACTGACTCCCCACGCCCCAGAAGCTTCTGCAGGGTTTCCTCACCTCTCAAGCCACTTGCCTGTCTGCCTGTAACACAGGCAATTATTGGCTTCTAGATCTATGGCAAGGATTGAAGGGGTGCTGCCTGGAAACCAACAGGCCCAGTTCTGCCACATTGTACACAGTACCAGAGCCAGACACCCCCTTCTCTGCCAGGGATCATCAAAAAAGAAAAGGTAACAGTAGCTTCTGGCATTCCACATAAGGGACTGTGATATTGGGAACCTCCCCAAAGTCTCGGTTTCCTCATCTGTCACACGGCACTGAGCTCTGCCTCCCACGGCACTGAGCTCTGCCTCCCATGGCACTGAGCTCTGCCTCCCATGGCACTGAGCTCTGCCTCCCACGTTACCCAGGAACACCAGGAACACGAAGCAATCCCTGGCTGAAAGGTTCAGCAGGAACACCACACTGCTGGACACTTCTGCAGTACCTTGAGTAAAAGCAATCAGCAAATGTCCCTCAGGGACCATGGCAGCCCATAAACATAGGACTTCCCAGAACAGCAAGCCATTAGCACACCCTCAGGGTTATTATCACAAGCCACTGTGAGAAGTGGCCAGGCCTAGGAGGGCCCTGTGCCTTCTCCAACATCCCTTGCGCAACACTCATCCTGCTAAGGTCATCCCTGGGAAAGCGGTGCACTCTGAGAGTCTGGCTTTCTTCCTCCTCTGTAGTAAAGAGTTCAGGACTCCTATGCTTCCCCTTTATCTGTGTTTTGCCTTGGCTCTGGGAAGCTCAGAGTGCAGTTAGCCGCCTCAGCTCTGGCTTGAGTCTCGGCCTTTAGGAATTCAGGGATTACCCCTGGACTTTTCAGCAGCACAGGGTTGGAGTGGGCGTGGATTATCAATTCCTGGGGCTTTCACACAGCTACATGGGGTTTAAGAAGGAAAAACAAAACCCAACAGTGACAAAGTTTGCTCTCTAATCTACTGCCTGGCAGTCATGGAATCGACCAACCTTTAGGTTGAAAATATGAGGAACAAACATATCTGTAATGGTTATTTTTCTTAAACATTTTCCCTAAACAATACAGCGTAACAACCATTTACCCAGCACTTGCATGGTATTGGGGTTTGTGAATTATCTAAAGACCGTAGGTTATATACAAACAGACTTCTACAGACCGATGTCTTTGGTGAATATTGATGCAAAAATAATCAAGATACAGCAAATCATCAGTCAACTGCAAGTGGGTTAGACCTCAGCCAAGCAGAATTCACTCTATGAATGCAAGGATGGCCCAACAGTAATCTACCAATGTACTAAGCTGTAACAGAATGGGGAGAAAAAGAAATATGGCTGAGTCAATGACGCATCAACAATTCTGCTCAGACCACGCAGCTCTGAGAGACATTCAACATGCATGGTCCAGAGCATGGCTTCGTGACAGATATCGACCCTGAGTGACCCTGTGCTGGAGGTCACAGGTGACCCTGTGCTGGAGGTCACAGGAGACCCTGGGCTGGATGACCTCAGATGACCCTGTGCTGGAGGTCACAGCTGACCCTGTGCTGGAGGTCACAGATGACCCTGGGCTGGATGGAGGTCACAGGTGACCCTGCGACCACAGATGACCCTGTGCTGGAGGTCACAGATGACCTCAGATAACCCTGTGCTGGAGGTCACAGCTGACCCTGAGCTGGAGGACCTCAGATGACCTCAGATGGAGGTCACAGATGACCCTGGGCTGGATGGAGGTCACAGCTGACCCTAGGCTGGAGGTCACAGGTGACCCTGAGCTGGAGGTCACAGCTGATCCTGAGCTGGAGGACCTCAGATGACCTCAGATGGAGGTCACAGGTGACCCTGAG